>NC_060280.1:85431188-85446877 GCF_021613505.1 Equus quagga | reverse complement strand
CCTGAAACAAAAAAAAGCAAAAATACACAAATCTGAGAAAGGTGATAGACAGAACCAGTAAATTGCACATCTACTTCAGAATAGGGTGTTAAACACTTAATTATAGCATACAGGTTAGAGGGTAGAAAAGAATTTAAAATAACTATACTTCAATTTAGTAATAAACTCACAAGATAACAAATGATAATTTGTGACAACAGAAACATAAAAGGGGAGGAGGAAAAGGTTGGAATCTATATGGGAAAAAGAAGATAAGAAGCTATCAGGAAAAGGATGGAACCTGTATAGGCAACGAGGATAAGAAGCTATCAGCAGAAAAAGGACTATTTTATCTATAAGATGTTTCATACAAATCTCATGGTAACTACAAAACAAAAATCTAGACTAGAGACACAAAACATAAAAAAGAAGAAACTGACTTAAACATCGTAGAAACCCATAAACTTATGGCAGACAGAAATACAAGTGAAAAGGAACAATGGAGATATAGAGCAATTGGAAAACATAAGATAAAACGGCACTGGTAAGTCCTCATAGATCAATAATCCCCATAAATGTAAATGGATTGAAATCATGAAATAAAAGGCACAGAGTGGCTAGATGAAATAAAAAACAAGATCCAACCATATATTGCCTTCAGGAGACTCATCTCAGCTCAAAAGATAAACATAGGCTCAAAGTGAAGGAGTGGAAGATGATGCTGCAGGCAAATGGCAGCCAAAAGAAAGGGGGTGTAGCCATACTTCTATCTGACAAAATCAACTTCAGGCCTAAAAAAGGTAACAAGAGAGATAGACATTACATAATGTTAAAAGGACAATCCATCAAGAAGACATAACATTTATTAATATATATGCACCCAACATAAGAGCTCCAAAGTATATACAGTGACTATTAACAGACCTAAAGGGAGAACTTGACAGCAACACAGTAATAGTAGGGGATTTTAACACCCAACATACATCAATGGATGGATCATCCAGACAGAAATTCAACAAGGAAACATGGGCTTTAAATGACACATTAGACCAGATAGATTTAATAGATTTATACAAAATATTCCATCCAAAGCTGCAGAATACCATTCTTCTCAAGTGTACATGAACTGTTCTCAAGGATAGGCCATATGTTGGGACACAAAACAAGTCTCAATAAATTTAAGAAGATTGAAACCATACCAGGCAGCTGTTCTGACCACAATGTTATGAAACTAGGAATCAGCTACAAGAAGAAAGCTGGAAAAATCACAATTATATGAGATTAAACAAAATTCTTCTGGACAAGTATTGAGTCAATATTTTCACAGAAATAGAGCAAAATTCCTAAAATTTATATGGAACCACAAAAACACCAGAGTAGCCAAAGCAATCCTGAGAAAAAAGAACAAAGCCAAGGTATCACACTCCCTTATTTCAAACTATACTACAAAACTATAGAAACCAAAAGAGTATGGTGTTGGCAGAAAAAGACACACACAGATCAATGGAATAGTATTGAGAGCCCAGAAATAAATACAACTAATTTATAACAAAGGAGCCAATACCATACAATGGAGAAAGGTAAGTCTCTTCAATAAATGATGTGGAGAAAATTAGACATCCACATGTAAAAGTTTAATAATTAGACCGCTATCTTTTCACCAACATACACAAAAGTTAACTCAAAATGGAATAAAGACTTGAACATGAGACCTGAAGCCATAAAATACATAGATGAAAACAGGCAGCGAGCTCCTTGACATTGGTCTTAGCCATGATTTTGTGGACTTGATTCGAATGGCAAGAGAAACAAAAGCAAAAATAAATAAATGGGACTACATCAAACCAAAAAGCTTCTGCACAGCAAAGGAAACCATCAACAAAAGGGGAAGGCAACCTGCCAAAGGGGAAAACATATTTGTACATTATACTTCCAATAAGGGGTTAATATCCAAAATATATAAAGAACATATACAACTCCAAAACAAACAAATCATGCTGCCATGATTACAGCATGGGCAGAGGATCTGAATAGACATTTTTCCAATGAAAACATTCAGATGGCCAAGAGACACAGGAAAAGATGTTCAATATCACTAATCATAGGAAATTCAAATCAAAGCCACAATGAGGTATCACCTCACTCCTGTTAGAATGGCTATTATCAAAAAGACATGAAAAAACAAGTGTTGCAGAGGATGCAGAGAAAAGGCAACCCTCTTACATTGTTGGTGGGTATGTAAATTGGTACAGCCACTATGGAAAATAGCATGGTGATTCCTCAAAAAATTAAAATAGAACCACCATATGGATCACCATTTGATCCAACTGTTTATCCAAAGGATACAAAAACGCTAATTCAAAAAGATATCTGCACCCCTATGTTCATTGCAGCATTATTTACAATAGGCAAGACATGGAAACAACCTAAGTGTCCATTCACAGACGAGTGGATAAAGAAGATATGGTATAAAATGGAATACTAAAATGTAATACTACTCAGCCATAAAAAAGGATAAAATCTTGCCTTTTGCAACAACAGGAATGGACCTCAAGAGTATTTTCCTAAGTGAAATAAGTCAGAGGGAGAAAGAAAAATACCATATGCTTTCACTCACATGTGGAAGATAAAACAAAAACAGAAACAAAACAAAAACAAACTGATAGATGCAGACAACAGATTAGTGGTTACCAGAGGGAAGGAGGGTGGGAGAGGGGTAAAGGGGGTCAACTGTATGGTGATGGATAGAAAGTAGACTTTTGGTGGTGAGCAAGCTGTAGCATGTACAGATGTCGAATTATAATGTGGTACACTTGAAACCTATATAATGTTATGAACCAATTTTACATCAATTAAAAAAATCACTTATAAAAAATAAAAATTTATACATATGTATAAATTTTATACATATTATATGTATTTATTATATACATATTTATAGACACAGGTGCTTACATACACATGTTGCTTCTGTTTCCCTGGAGAGCCTTAACTAACACCATATTTTATTTTAAAATCTTTATAAATCAAATGAGTGATTCATTTTAAGTGAGAAACCATTTCTGTGTCTGTAGACTTACAAACATTAATTTTTAAGTAGCGTTCGATACTTCTTAGGAAATCATTAAAAATAAATTTTCTCACTTTTGTTCACATATGAAATGACAAGTGAATATTTCTTGGAATGGGCTTCATATTAACTATATTAGGGTGTCCTAACACTGTGGGGGGCTCTGCTGACCCACATCCCAATAAAACTTGGGAAAATTATTTTAATGACAAACATTTAAATTCATTAGAAGTGGTCCTAAAGGCAAACAGGAAGTGAAGATCTATTCAAGAAAATCTATGAAGATTTGTAAGAAATGTGTCTGTGATATTGGAACCAAGAGCACACCCTCCCTCACTCCTGCCAGCTCACATTAGTGAAGACTCCACTCCAGACTCCCACAATCTAGAGCACGGGGCACCGTCACCCCAGCTCCCACTCAGAGGGCTTCCTTCCTGGAAATAACAGGACTTCATATTTTCAAACCCTGCCCCCAACTGCCTGTTGCTGAGGGTGAACAAGTGCTGGGAGAGTTTGCTTGAAAAGTTGGGACGTATTATTCCCATCCCTCCACTTGGAACTGAGGTGGTGTCTTTGGAGTAGTGAGCTGTCAGTACTGGTGCACTGGTCACCCTGTCCCAGCTGCTGAGGTGGCTGGAACATAAGTCATCCATGAGCTGCCAGGAGACACAGTGAAGACGACCTCTGGCTGCTGTCTATCCCCTCCCCTGAGCACTCAACTCCTGAAGTGGGATTGTCACTCAGAAAGAGGCTTCCCGTTGTCCTCCAGACAACTCCAGGGTCCTGGCACAGAGATTTTTCCTGAACGTGGGGGTGAAGCAAGCCATAAAGCACACAGCTCTTAAGACCTTTCCAAAGAATTAATGTGGTTGGGAAAAGATCATGAAAAGTGCAAGTCAAGGGACGCTCTCAAAAAAGTGGAGAATGAGGTGAAAGGCAATTAGCAGTAGATTTGTGTATTTAATAAAGATACAGCTTAGACCGTGGGCTGACTAGTTTTCTGGAAAGAACCGGGAGGTAGACTGCTGGGAGGACAAATATCCAACAGTGACTTCAGGAAGTGTTTCTACAAAGGAGCAGACTGTTATTGGACTAACTGGTAGAGCCAATGATGCCCCCAGGACACTGATGAAAACAGGAGAGCAATCAGGCAGCAGTTAATTGAATGGAACCACCGCATGTGGCCCCTAAAGGAGGAAGAGAGCCCTGGCAATACCGTTGTCCCCCAGGACAGCAGTGGGCTCACCCAGAGCGGGGCCCACCTGAGGAGCTGGGGAAGAGGTTTCGCTCTGTATGGCGGGCGGTGAGAAAAACAACTTTTGTTTTGAGTTGCTGCCTCGGCGTGTTACAGTCTGAGGCCTCTGCTCACACCCGGAATCTGGACGGTTAGAGAAGGACCTGAGTTTAGGATTCTGCGCTAAGTTCCCGCTTTACTTTCCCAGGGCGCCTCTTAAACTGAGCACTTAGAGTCCAGCCCAGGAATAGTTAGTGCCCTCTGCCCCAACCCCCTTCTAAGTACCGGGTGCTTGCTCCCTGCTCTCTGTCTCCTGCTCGCTCATCACCTGGGACAGAGGACGGCCCTTCCCCCTGCTCATTGCACCCTCAGCCCCTGCTTCAGTGGCCTGTGACTCTGTTCCTTTGGGTGGGTGCATTGAAACTGCCCCTTCAATCAAAATGACCTTGTGGGTTTCACTTCCCCACAGTGGGAGCTTGGATGCTGAGGGAGCTCCCTGCTGACCCTGTGTGGGTGGCCTGTGCCCCCTCCTTCAGTGGGTCATAATCTGCCTATCAATTCAATACACCAGCTCCAGCTTCTGCACACAATGGGCCATGGGGATGGGGCTGTGGGCTGTTTGTACCCCACTCAATGCCTTGGAGCTGTGACGGGCTCACTAACCTCCTCTCCTGGACTGCTCAGTCTCTGTGGGAGGGAACCATTGCTTGCTGGGGGTCTGCGGTGGGGATTTCTGCTGCTACATTTTGCTGCTACCAGGTGTTGCCTGATTCCCGCCCTACACTGTCAGTGCTGTTACAGGTCAGACTGCCCTGCAGAGACCAGCCTGCAGGCCTCAGTCTGAGGTGGGTGTGTTTCCCACTCCTCTCTGAGAGACCCCGCTGGGTGTCAGGGCTGGAGGTGATGGGCTGCAATCCTATTAGGAAGTCCTGGCATTGAGCCCAGGTGAGCTGACTGGGAAGGTAGGGGTCTGCCCCGTCCCCCCAGGCAGGGACCAGGGGCCTGGGCCATCAGGTCCTGGGAGCCGAGGAGAGTTCCCCTAGATCGGTGCTGGGAGGGGAGGCGGCTGCTGGGCCCACGGTGTCAGTGGTAGGTATCGGGGTGTTGAGCTTGGCCAGCCAGCCCTACCCCGAGACACAGCCAACCCTACCAGGGGCATCATGGCAGGCTGGCCGGGCAAATGCTGTGAGGCAAGTGCTTATGTTGCTGCATTCCTTGCTGCTGTCACAAATCATCCCTGACCCCAGGGGATATGGGAGTCCCACCCCTGATGCAGCAGAATGAATTCTCCCTAAAAGCAGGCCCCTGAGCACATGGTACCAGCTCCTCCCAAGTCCCCAGAGGAGGCTGGAAAACTACCAGATGCTTGTAAGACCCCTGCTCCAATGGCTTGGGCTTTCCTGAGAGTGGCGGTGTTGTCAACATGCCAAATCACCATTGCTACATTCTTGGGGCTCAGGAGCTTTCCCGAATACATCAGCTATTATTGCACTGGTAGAGGTGGACTCCAGCCCCTGGAGGATGATGGGGACACCCTAGAATGGGAGGCAGCAGCATGTGAGTTGGGGAAGAGGCAACATCCTCGGGTCTTCCCCGTCACTATCCTTCGTACCAAGAGGTCCAGTGCCAACCAGTATGAATGAGAGACGGACACACGTAACAATAGTAACTATACCAGGATGGAAATGTGAGGTTTTCTAGAAAAATTTGTCCAAAGGGAGGAAGACAAGGACACTTGTTGGCTTTTACGGGTCTTTGAAACCAGATCCATGCTGTTGCTCACAGAGGCTGAGATGTGCCAGATGGCTGGATTGGCCAGCGATCCCAAAATTCACAATTAGTTAAAAAATCTCAAGGTATTGAAGGCCCATTTCACTAGAGACACCCTAGGGGAGCCCACAGACTTGTCATGGCAGCAAGGGTGCTCCCAAATGCATTGAGCCGCCAGGGCAGAAGATGCGGACAAAGTAAAAACTGAACTTGACTCTGCAGAAGAGACCCCTCAAGGCTCTGGAGCCCACAGGGATGAGGGGGAGACGCTCTGCCTCTCCTGACTTGGACATTTATGGCTTGGCACCAAGCCCAGCCTTCCATCACGGTTATCACAGCGAAGGGTCACTGTGCATGGAAAACCCTGCATGAAACACACCTCCTGTTACATCAAATTGGATGGTTCAATGGGTGTATTGTTCTGTTGAGAGCCAGGCCCCCACAGAGCCCCTGACCATTTCCAACCCAGAGGAGGCACCCTTAGGGCCAGCATCTAAGGAGTTCTTCTTAAAAGGCAGTCCCCTAATTATAAGGCCATGTGTCACAATTCATAGAAATGTCAGCTACAGTACAGGAGGCATTAGACTGCATCGATGCTGTAGCTGGACAGGAAAAAGAGAATTTTCCAAATCTTGTTTCCTGGTAAAGGTGAATGGGCCCCACTGCTCCCTCAATCAGGAACCCACTGAAGGGCCCTAGGGAAGATAGGGGCTTCCAGGTCCCTTACTGCTCCCACAGAGGGGTGGCACCTTGACCCACCTCCTTCCCTCATGAGATGACCAGTCTCCCTGCACTGGGAGCTCTGGACATCAGGGGTCCCTAACGACCGAATTTCAGTACAGCCTGACCACAAGTTAGAAGCATTTGCTCAGGCACTGTGGGCTCAAGAGACTGCTGCCTCTGGTCCAAGGATGGATACTGTCACCTCTCAGAATGCCCCAGCCCTGTCAGCAGGATCCGAGATCCCATACCCTGATGTCTGAGAGTGGCAGCTACCAAGGCCCCTGGCCTAAGAACCCAGAAGTTCTCCAGAGCTGGTCCTTCCTCTGGGGGACAATTGCCCACATACTTATTTAATTATCAATTGGAACACACATAATAAACATTTTACTGCTGTCATTTACCCTGAAGCCCCACTTACAGTGCTTCCTAGGAACCCCTCCAAACATAAGCAAGGGGCACCTTTTAAATGAAAAGGTGTAACAGGTGGGACAGGAGAAGGTGTTCAACTTCCATTGGCTGTCACTCTTGGAATAATCTGTGTTAAAAATCTTTTAGTGGTGGTGACCCCTCAGGTCCTACCCTTTCTTGTTATATGTATGGACGCCTTGAGGCACCACTACACTGTCTGGAACAAACCCACATTCCTGGCCTTCCTGGTGGGAGCTGAACATTGGGAGCCAGCAAAACTGCCACTCCTGCTTCCGACCGTAAATACCCTCCAATGGCATTTGTGATAGGGGACTGAGGAATTATGGCCCATAATTCAAGATTTATTAGACACCATTTCTCCTTTCAGTTCTCCTGTTTGGTGGGTATTGAAGCCAAACACTATGGAGTGGCATCCTACAGTTGACTACCAGAATTTAAACACTCAGGTGCCCCCATGAAGGCTCCCATTCCCAACATTGTTCAATTAATTGAAGACATCCAAAGGGCTCCAGAGGACACTTTGCTGTGATCAATCTAGCCAATATGTTCTATTCAGTATTGATCACCAAGGAGCCCCAGCCAGAACATTTGCACATTTGAAGGGACCCAATAGACCTTTACCCAGCTGCCTAGGGACTATCTTAATGGCCAGGCTATTGCCCATAATCTTTGCTGGCAAAACCTGGATGCCTTTACAGTGTTCCCCTGCACCATCTGACACTATATTGATGGCATTCTAACTGGGGGCCCCTCGGACGATGTAGTGTCTGAGGCCCTAACATGGGTGGTGGACCAACTACAACATAGACGTTAGGCTACTGCCCCACATAAATTTCAAAGGCCAGCCACAACTCTTCAATTTCTCGTCCTCTGAAGGCTAGGAAATCCCACTTCCAATTAAACATCAATTATTAACTATGCAGCCTCCCATCAAGCTACAACAAGCCCAACACATCTCAAGTTTCTTCATACTTTGGAGGCAACACATACCACACTTAGCCATCACTCTCAGACCCATACATGCAGTCAACACAAATCCTCCACATTTCACTGAGGAGAATCTCAACATCAAGACTTACAGCTGGGCAAAGGTCAACTCATTAAGCTCTTCCCCTACTCCGTTGGGCTGAGGCACTGGCCACCATGGACTATGCATCCTCGAACCTTGGACTAAACACAGCTCCTCCTGGTTGCCTATGGGCTTCTGGACCAGACAGCTGCCCCCACAGCTGCCTGCTATACCCTCTTAGAACATCGAATTCTGGCCACATGGGGCCAGCCCCATGGCATAGTGATTAAGCATGCATGTTCTACTTCAGCGGCCCAGGGTTCAATGGTTCAGATCCTGGGCACGGACATAGCACGGTCCTAGTTTGATGGCATACCATCAAGCCATACTGAGGTGGTGTCGCACATAGAGGAACTAGTGTACAACTAGGACATACAACTTTGTACTGGGGCTTAGGGTAGAAAAAAAAATTCTGGCCACTTACAGGACTTTGTCAGAAACAGAGTCCTTCATAGGAAAGGAGCCTGGTCCCCTGCATACCCATATTCCTGTCACATCATGGATAAGGGATTCCTCCCAATAGCAGCTCAGTGTGGGTATAAATACCTCTTTGCTGAAATAGAAATGGTATATTCAGGAATGGGCTAAACCTGATGTGGCAGGTCTTTCTAAGTTATAAAACGATGTGATTTCCCCACTCCTCAGCCCCCTGCCCACAGACCTTGAGGAACTGGTTACAGTTCCCCCACTGCCTAAGACTCTGGTGACCTGGGGTAGCCCCTGGGAAGAGCTGATGGAGTGACAAAGTGAGTCTGTTTACTAGGCAGACAGCAATGCTGCTACTGTACGGAGTGCAGTAGGGTACCATCCTGCCAGTGGTGCCACTCTTACCAAAGATGGCAAGTCAGAGTTGGCTCAGCTGGCTGAGCTGGTGGCAGTAAAAATGGCTGTGCAGAGCACTGATGCCCATGACAAGTCTCTCGTCCGCCTTTCTACTAACCCATGGGCAATTGCTAACAGGCTAGTGGTTTGGTGAGGCCAATGGCAGTGGGACAATTTTCACATTCAAGGCCATCCCATTTGGAGTGCCCCAATTTGGAGGGACATTCCCCAGGCACCAGTCACAGTTAAGGTTACTCACATTTCAGAACATACAAATGCTACCACACCAGAGGCTGTCTTTAATGCTAAGGTAGATGCCTTTGCCTGAATCCAAGTCACCACCTGTTCAGGGCTCTCAACCACCGACTCTTTCCCAAGAAATGTGGACTCCACTCACTACCACAAAACTGCAGATTCCCCCCGGTCAATCAACCCTCAGCTCCCCTATTCCGGCCTTTCTTAGTCACCACTTCCTTACTCCTTATTCCCTGGCCAGATGGTCCCGTTTCTCTTTGGGTCATGGGGAGCTGCTGCCACACTGGCCTGGGCCCACAGCAGGGGTGTTTCCTGTATGGCAGCCCTTGCAAAATGCATTGATTTGAATTGGAAACTATGCACTCAAACCAAAAACTGGAAACTGCCCCATACGCTTTGGTTCCTTGAGAGGACTGCCCTTTTACCCTCTGGCAGGATGATTTCATAAGGCTGCTTCCTCCATCTGCAGGCACTACCCACTTTGCCATTATGTGTGGTTACTTTTAGCAGCCTACTTCTTGCTCCACCCACCAGGAACCCCTCTGGGGAGCAGGTAATCTCTTTTTTTTTGCTAATTATATCCTGCCCCCATTTGTCCCTCCTGACATCATTGACTCAGACCAAACATCTCATTTTACGGCCCATGTAACCCAACTCTGGGCTCTCCAACAGGGCGTCTGAACTTTCATCTCCCATACCAGCCACAGGCCTCTGGCGTTACTGAATGCCACCATGGTCTTGGAAAATCCTGGCTGCTTAAGTTTCCAGGGGGTAAATGGACTCCTAAATGGGCTTCCTTGCTGCCAGGGGCACTCACCACTTTAAACTCTAGGCCATATGGCCATCGTTCTCCTCACACCAACTGAGCTCCCCCAGCCATGCTGCAGATGATTATCATGGGGGAATCTAATGCCTCCAGCTTATGGGAAAACATTATGTACATTTTCCCAACAATTTTGTGTCCCCTTACATATTTCAAACATTGATTGTCTCACTTTCTAATATTCATTGGCAACCCGCTCTGGGACAGGTGGTTAGCTATGACCCCCTGGTCATATACAGTCCTGGCCCATTAGAAAAACACAAACCCACATGCTGCTCCTGGACCGCACTTCCCTACTTGATCTGCAAATACCAGCTGAAAATCCAGTGTTTAGTAGCTTTAGTGGGTGGTTCATTTCTCCTAACCATCCCTCCCCACAGGAAGTGGAAATAATTGTACCCGGACCCACTGAAGGAGCCATGTGGATCTCTAAAAGGGGGAAGAGGCACTCAGGTTGGTTAACACCAGCAACACTAGAAAATGACAAGATGGCAATATGGTCACAACATGTGGCCCTATCCCACTTTGGAGGAGGCCACCAATGAGCTGCTGACCCACAGTGGCCCCATAATAAATCTTCTCGTGGGGTAGTCAGTGGGCAGAAGCAAAACTATAAAATGTGGATGCTCACTGCTGCTGGCCTTACTCTGTGCCTTTGTGCCATCTGGGCCATGGGGCTTCTCCTCAACCCTAGAGAGGCAACACTGGAAAGTTGCTGGAACTGCACAGCACTCTCCCATAATTGCAACCCAGGATGCAGGGTGGTGTGTGATAGAAGTCAGGCCTAGAGGGGCTGTGCCCCAAAGGCTACCAGGTGTGGATGCTGGCTGGGTGATTCAAGCCCTCTATCTTAAATGGGATCAATGGCACAAATGCTCAAAGGCCACCAACCCCGCCAAAACAGTCACTGACGTCCTGACCTTCAGACACTGGCCCTTGCACTGCCCTAATTTCAATCCTAATTGGCTGACAGGCTTATGCAGTTCAACCAGTATATACCATCTCTGGTAATACAAGGTGAAGCATTACATTGTCAGGAGCATATAACTAAAATTTTTTGTAACCTTCCTCTGTAGCAGAGATGACACCAAGGAAGACTTGGCAGCTGATCATGGTGAGCACTCCCTGGGACTTGGTTGCTGAACTGAATGCTTGTTTATCTAAATTCCCTGCTGATGGCCCCCATAGGTTGCATTTTGCAAAATTACATGTTTACCCAAGGCCCTCCTGCTCACTACAATGCTTGCTGCTCAAGGGTGAGGCGATACTCTGCCTGCCAGGTCCACCTTTGAGCTTTGAAAGGCCAGGGTATGTGTCGAATCTCACAACCTTACAGGGGCCCCTTTAAACACTTCACTCAATTCCTTGCCTTCACCACACACTTTACATTAGTCCACATTATGAGTCCTACTGGGAGGTAGTGAACTTAATTTCTGTCGGGAGAATATTTCCCTGAATTCAGATGCTACCACCACCACAGCATCCCCCTACACCCTCCAGGACCACAGCTGCACGGTCACCTCCCTACACCACCCTGAGGGGACCCTTTCCAATGGTTACCACTCAGGACTCCACAGTCCTCTTGGTCAAACCTTCCAATAGTCTTAATATTTTTATACGATGAGCAGAAACTGGAGCTCATCTGGGAAGGAGCACTGGAATTGCTAGGCATGTTACCAGGCTCAACAACAGCTTTATCCTGAGTAAGTGGCCCACAGGACTGACTTATTGACCCTGCCCAATTTGCACAACAGAAGGCACCCCATGCATCCCTGTGGCTTGCCCAGCTGCTCTCTATGGTTCTCAACTGCATCCAGGCAGGTCACTTTACAATTGACTATGCAGCACCTGGCAGGACCCCCAACATGCCTTTTATAACCCCCTACATCTGCCCAGGACCAACACCACTTGGATGAATATGACCTACACCCCCTCCCAAGGAGCACAATCCCTATGGTCTTGGGCCTTGAGGCTCAGGCATCTGGGGGGAACCACTATTTACTTCCTCTTCCCCGATCAAGCAGTTGGTGTCCACTGTGGGTCCAGTGCCCTGTGGCCATCACACATATGTGGTTCTCCATATGTGCATTTCTCCTTCCCTCCACCTCCGATGCACTTTTCTCCTTGATGGCCTCCGGAGTCCTGTCTGTTCCTACTGGACAGGAACTTCAATCCATTTCTCTTTCTGCCCCCTCACATCAAAAGCATTAAGCTTTAATCCCCATTACATTGGGAGTAGGTCTGCTACCATCCCTCACCCAGACTGGACTAGATGCAGCCACACTGGGCTCACAACAACACAATATTAAGGCAAACACCAACCTGTCAGCCACCTGGCTTGACGCACAGGGATATTACACCAAAGCCAGGCCTTACTACAACAGGATTCTTTAGTGCAGATGGTTTCCATAACCGTTTAGCTCTAGATTACTTATTGGCCAAGAAAGGAGGGGGATGTGCTGTAAAGGGCACCACCTGCTGCATGTATGTTAATAATTCTGGACAAATTTACAAAGGATGGCCCAACAGGTACAAGGATTCCATAATCTCACTGTAGCTTTTAATCAAATACTTACCTTAACCTCATCCAAGGGCTTTGATTTATTTTCTTGGCTGGACCCCGAAAAAGGGCCAGAGGGTTATGGACAGGATTTGAAACTATCATTCATCTGTTAAAATTGTTGATTGACATTTTGCTTTGCTCAAATGTTTCATCCGCTGGGTGACCAAGACCCTGCCAATGGCTTTTAATATCTCCACCATCCAGACAGTGCCCACAATTTTCCCTAAAGGCTAATGCCTAGGCATCATGGGGTCAATGTTGATGAGAAAAGTAACTATGTTGGTTTGCTACCTAGGTATGTTACAGTATGACGACCCTGTTCACACCCAGAGTCTGGACATTTAGATAAGGACCTGGGCTTAGGATTTCCGCCATAAGTCCCCCCTTTGCTTTTCCTGGGAGACTTTTTAAAATAACCACTCAGAGGTGAGTCTGCAAAAAGTTAGTGACCTCTGCCCCAACCGCCTTATAAGTAACAGGTGCTTGCTACCCTGCTCTCTGTCTCCCGCTCACTCATGACCTGGCACAGAGGACTTCCCTTCCCCCAGTTTATTGCACCTCTGCCTATTTCTGGGATCTATAAGTAACAAATCTTGTGACTGTACTTCCTCTGTGTGGATGTATTGAAACTGCCCCTTCAATCAAAATGACCCCGGGGATTTCATTTCCCCAAAGTGGGAGCTCAGGTGCTGAGGGAGCTCCCTGCTGACCCCATGTGGGTGGCTTGTACCTCCCCATTCAGCAGGTCATAATCTGCCCACACTGAATTTAATGCACCAGCTCCAGCTTCTCAACACAACTATTATACAGTGCACTCCCTTAAAGTGTACAATTTAGCAGTTCAGTATACTCACAAATACGTGCAATCATCCCCCCAGGCAACTTTTGCACATTTTCATCACCTCAAAAAGAAACTCACTTACACGTTATCTATCACTCCCAATATTCCCATCTTCCTCCTCCAATCCCCCCAGATGTAGGAACCGCTAATCTACTTCTGACTCTGTAGCTTTCCCTATTTGGGCTCTCAAATGAATGTGTTACAGGCTCTTAACATCAGCCCTGATATCAGTTCCCCACATTGAACCCAGCGTATATGGGGTTAAAACTAAAACCCACCACCCCCTTTCCTGCTTCTCTAGCTCCACTCATATGTAAATACCTGTTTCTTTAAACTTGGATTCCTTGAGCTTTACAACTAAGTGGGAGTTACAAATCATTAAAAGCCCAGGTGGCCTGGAGTTGGAGGCACACTAAAGTTTAGCTGATCATGTGTCCTTGAAGTTTGCCAGAAAAGCCGCTGTCTCAAGAGTATCAAGGAGCGGAGGCTTCCCAGACCTCAACTCCTCAACTTCTGGCGCTGGAACCCACCTCAAACAGGAAGACGAGACACCAGCGAAGGACGCGCACCTGCCATCTCCTCTCTCACTAGTCCCCCCCGCCTCGCTGCAAGCAGCCTCTCAAGGACAAACGCAGGCTGGTGGGAAGGCACCGAGCTGCACAAGCTACATGTTCCCCCCTCCCCTACCCAAAACCCCAAATAAAAATCCCTACCCGTTCCTCATCGGGGAGCTAGCAATTTTTGAGGCATGAGCCCTTGCTTTGCTCCCTGTGCCTGGCATAGTAAAAACCTTTCCTCTTCCACTCAAGACTCTGTTCTCGTTATTTGGATTGGCATCGGGTTCAGGGACCAAACTTTCGGTTACAATATCTCAAGTTAAAAAAAGAATGAAGTATTGATACATGCTACAACATGGAATTCCCTGAAAAAATTATGCCAAGTGAATGAAATCAAACACAAAGACCACATACTATATATTTCCATTCACCTGAAAGTCAACAAATACAGAAATTTATAAAGACAGAAAATAGATTAGTGGTTCCCTGGGGCTGACACTTGGAGGAGCTAAGCAGGAAGATAGGGCAGTGGTGGGTTCAGGGCATAGGGGTTTCTTTTTAGGTGATGGAAATGTTGTGAAATTGACTGTGGTGATGATTGCACTGAAGACCATGAGTTGTAGACATTAAAGGGGCCCATTGTATCGGATGTGTATTGTTTTTCCAAAAAAAATTCAAATAAGTGAATAAATGCATTAAGAGTTTTGAAACGCAAATGAGTTTTGCAATCCAATCTCTTAATTAAGCACATGAATACTTTTCAGGTACATCCCACATTTACATAACCTTTTCTGGTTTTTTGTTGTATCAGTCCAAACAGGAATTGAATTACCTTAGGGATACTATAGCCTTCACACTTCAAAGTTCTCTCAGGATACATTCAAACAATGATATAAAGTAAATTTCCCTCCAGGGTAAAAGGTACACCTGAGAATTGAATGAACACACCTCCCACCGTGTGGTTAGACTGAGAAGAGACCTTGCGCCCAGCTGGGGCTGAGGTTCCAACTTCCCATCAGAGCTAAGGGGTTGGGAGGCCAGAGGATTCCTTAAAGTCTGACACGAGTGGGGTTGGGGAAGCGCAGGGTGGAAGACTCAAGGCTGTCAACAGAGATCAAAGTGGAGCCAGAGTAATCATTACGCACCGTGAGTTGACTATGAAGTGTCTGTGTTTGCAAAGGGTCACAGTTCCTCGAGTGGCCTCGTGGCATCGCCATTTCAATGCAAAAGTCCCCGAGAGGACAACGTTCAGCTCCGGGTCAGCTCAGACGCCTAACCTCCGACCGGCTGTCACTCAGGAGCGAGAGGGAGGGGCCTTCAGGACTGTCCAATCAGAGCCGGCTCTGGGGCAGGTGGGCGGGGCGACGCTCCGCAGCCACCTCCGGCTTCCTCTCGCTCCACAATCCTTCCGATGGCTGGCCGCCTGCCCTTAAAGTGTCCACGGTGCTCTGCCGCGGACTCCGTGGCGCCGTGACCTGTACCGAGTCGTAGGGAGGACGCCGGGGGTCCCACGAGCCTCAGCAATGGTGAGAGTTCAGCCCCGGAGGAGGAGGG
>NC_060280.1:85210979-85431088 GCF_021613505.1 Equus quagga | reverse complement strand
AGGGGACCGCGGGAGGCCGGGCCCGCCCCGCCGCTTCCCACCAGCCCCTCCTCCCGCGTCCTCACCCCGGGAATGAACTCTCACCATTGCTGAGGCTCGTGGGTCCCCCGGCGTCCTCCCTAGGACTCGGTACAGGTCACGGAGCGACAGAGTCCGCGGCGGAGCAACGTGGGGTCCTTAAGTGCAGACGACCCGCCTTCGGAAGGACTGTGGAGCGACAGGAAGCCGGGGGTGGTTGCGGAGCGTCGCCCCGCCCACCTGCCCGGGAACCAACCCTGATTGGACAGTTCAAAAGACCCGCCCCCTCGCTCCTGAGTGGCAGCAGGATGGAGATTCTGTGTCTGAGCTGACTGGGAGGTGGACTATGTCCTCTCTGGGGACTTTTCCATTGAAATGCAATGCTGTAAGGCCACTCGAGGAACTGTAACCCTTTGCAAACACAGACACTTCAAAGTCACCTCATGGTGTTGTAGGGGCCTGGAGTTGCCCACCCCAAGATATGTCTCTTTGGCATGATGATTATTTGGGGCTCATTACTTTGCAGACAGGAAAGCAACTGAAAAGTAGAATTTACTTACCCTTTGTAAGAGACATTTACATTGCAAAGGAACTCTTATCTGTAAAGATATCTCCCTCTCTACCAGGAAGAAGGGGAGATGACCTTATCTCTAGAAACTCTTGATCAATGGGGAAGGCAAGGACTTGGATCTGCATAATAATCTTATTCCTGTTTCTGGTAACCTCCAGTAACTGACTACCCCCACCCCCAACATCCTCCTTTGTCATTAGCTGAAGATGATATTTAAAGTGGGGGCTTCAGCCATTTTGGCGAGTTGCTCAGCTTGCCTGACCTCTCCCATGTATACATGCTATAAAGCTTTGTTTAGTTTTCTCCTGCTATTCTGTCTCATGTGAATTTAATTCGTTCTGCGGCCATATGAACCCAGAGAAGGTAGAGGAAATGTCTTTCTCCCCTACTGTGTGTAATGATTAGTCTGACTCCACTTTGATCTCTGACTGTTGACAGTGTTGAGTCTTCCACCCAGCGCTTCCCCACCCCCTCAGATCAGACTTTAAGGAATCCTCTGGCCTCACAACCCCTTAGCTCTGGTGGGAAGTTGGAACCGCAGCCTCAACTGGGCGTAAGGTCTCCTCACACTCTAAACACATGGTGTGAGGTGTGTTCATTCAATGCTCAGGTGTACGTTTTACCTTGGAGGGAAATTTATTTTAGATCATTTTTTTAATGTATCCTGAGAGAACTTTGAAATGTAAAGGCTATGATATCCCTAAGGTAATTCAATTCCTGTTTGGACTGATAGAACAAAAATCAAGAGAAGGTTATGTCAATGTGTGATGTACCTGGAAAGTATTCATATGCTTAAGAGATTGGATTGCAAAATTCATTTGCATTGCAAACTCAATGCATTTATCCACTTATTTGAACAGTTTTCTTAAGATACAATACACATAGTATACATCGGAGCCCTTTAATTTCTACAGCTCACTGGTTTTCTATATATTCACGGATACGTGCAATTATCAACACAGTCAATTTCAGAACATTTCTGTCACCTGAAAAGACACCCCTCTACCCTTAACCTACCACTGCCCTGTCTTCCCACTTAGCTCCTCCAAGCACCAACCCAAGACAGCCACTAATCTGTTTTCAGTCTCTATACATTTCCATATTTGTTGACTTTCAGATGAATGGAGTTATATAATATGCGATCTTTGTGTTTGACTTCATTCATTTGGCATAATTTTTTCAGGAAATTCCATGTTGTAGCATGTATCAAAGCTTCATTTGTTATTTTTAAATTGAGACATAATTGACATATACCATTATATTCATTTCAGGAGTACCATAGTAAGTCTAGTTAAGATCCATCACCACACATAGTTATAAATTTTTTTCCTTGTGATGAGAACTTTTAAGATCTACTCTCAGCATATTTTAAATATACAATTCAGTAGTATAAACTCTAGTCACCATGCTGTACATTACATCCGTGTGACTGATTTATTTTATAACAGGAAGTGTGTATGTCTTGACCACCTACTATATTTATTCCATACAAGTTACATCTTATCCACATTTACGCGTATGGTTCACAGTGTGAAGTACACTGGCCTTGTGAAACCAATCTCCAGAACTCTTCATCCTGCAAAACTGCAACTCTACCCATATTAGACACTGACAGCCCACTGCCCTTGCCCCCCAGCCCCTGACAACCACCATTCTGCTTTCTTGATGAATCTGACCACTCTAGGCACCTCATATCACTGGAATCATACAGTTTTTCTCCTTTTTTTTACTGGTTTGTTACACCTAGCATAATGTCCTCAAGGTTCACCCATGTTGTAGCATGTGTCAGAATTTCATTTCTTTTTAAAGCTGAAGAATGTTCAGTTGTATGTTTGCACCACATTTTGTTGATCCATCCAGCTGTAGATAAACACTTGGGTTGCTTCCACTTTTTGGCTACTGTGAATAATGCTCCTATGAACACAGGTGTACAAATATCTGCTTGAGTCCATGTTTTGAATTCTTTTGGGTATATACTCAGAAATGGAAATGCTGGATGACATGGTAACACTGTAACTTTTGAAAAACTGCCGTCCTGCTTTCCACAATAGCAGCATGATTTCGCATTCCCACCAGAAGTGCACAGGGGTTCCCATGGATGTTTTCACTTTCCTGATGGCGTCCTTTGAAGCACAAAAGTGGTTAATTTCAATGAAGTTCAGATGATCCTTTTTTTTTTTTTCTGTTTTTGCTTTTGGTGTCAGATCTAATAATTCTTTGCCAAATCCAAGATCATATTTTTCCCTGTCTTTCCTGAGATTATTATAGTTTTACCTCAGGTTTAGGTCTTCAATCTATTTTGGTAAATTGTGTGTGGTATAATGTAAGGGCCCAACTTCCTTCTTCTGCATGTTGCTATCCAGTTGTCCCAGCAGCAACTTTTGAAAAGAATATTCTTTCCTCATTCCTGCCACCTTTTTTGAAAATCAATTGACCAGAGATGAATGAGTTTGTATCTGGAATCTCAATTGAGTCCACTGATCTGTGGTCTGTCCTTGTGTTGTTACCACATAGCTTGATTACTGTGCTGAGTAGTCAGATTTGAAATCAGGAAATGTTAATCCTACTACTTGGTTTTACTTTTGAAGATTGGTTTGGCTGTTCTGATTTCCCTGCAATTCTATATAATTTATGAAAAAGCTTGTCAATTTCCTTTGTCAACTTAAAAAGCAAATTTGCCTGTTAGTTTATCTCAAAATGAGTTTATTTAAGAATAGGCAAAAGAATTGCAATTTGGGGTGTGCATGCTATGGCAAACCAGAGGCAAATCCAGAAAACCAAGAAAAGGAGCTGCTTTTATAGAGAAAAAGGGAGAGTAGGGAGGGGCTGTTCTAAAGATCGCCAGTGTCCAAATAGCCAAATCCCCTTCCAACCTCACCCCTTTACTTTTAGTTTCCTAAAGTGAAAATCAAACTTTTGGCAATAAAAAAGTTTAATGGTTATTATTATTAGAAATTAGCCTCAGCAAAAATGCAGCTTCATTGAGATCGCTTGTGGTTCTTTGGCCCTGCCCTTCAGTGTCCATCTGTCAGATGGCCTCCAGGGATCCTTCTGTCCCTGAGCATGGCGGAATTATTGCTGAAGTTCAGGTGTACTTGGGTGGGGTTGTTCAAGTCAGATGATATCAGAAGTGAGCAGGTCCTCAAGGAATTGGGAGAGGAAGTGGTCAGATATGGTATCTGTCCATCCTATATAGAGAGGATGCCTGTCGTGCAGTGATTCCAACTTGTCAGGATGAATATTCCTCTCCAGTATCCATCAATCAGTGAGATGATTATTTAGATAAAACCCAGTATCCTGATGTCTCATTATAGATGGATTAAATAGGATAACCACAAGTAAGGGGTGGGTCATGACCAGGAAGACTGATTTAACCATCAGCAAGAAAGATTCTCTGCTTATATTGTCCATGGGGTACAAATATTTTCATGTCAGAACCATTTTCTAAAGCTAACTATTCTGAGTACCCAGAAGTCACTTTTCTTCAGAAATGATGGCTTGTTTTTGCTCCCAATGCTCCTCTTCTGAATCTGACTGAAGTGTTCGAAAGATGCCCACCTAACGCATCGCTGGTGCTGTGCCTAAACTCAATGGGTTCATCTCTTGGTGAGTGTGAAGCCAAAAAGCACAACCAAGGCAGAAGTAGGTGAAGAAACGTTTATTACTTGCACAATCAATGGAGAACACCAGGGATGTCTTCCAAAGCAGTGTCTCCCCATACAAGCGTTTGGGGGGTCCTTTAATTGTTACATCATAGTACAGTTCATGAATATTCAGTTAAGGAAAAGGCCGGAGATCAGGGTTTATTGCCTAACAGTCATGTTTCTTTAAGGTTCATGGGTAGCGTGTGCACATGCTACTACATACATTGCATGATCTAGAAATGGCTGATTGGTTCCTCCCAGAAGAGGAGAATTTAAAATGTTATTGAGATTATAATGGGGACAGTTCATTTCAGTTCACTTAAGAGCAGTTTGAGGCGGCTGGAACCGGCTTCAGCCAGCTTGCTTGTGGGACCCTTCTGTGGTTAGGCTCTTCCTGAAACTTTCCGTCTGCAAACACTCAATAGATAACGTTAGTGTCTATCAGATCCTTGGTTCCGCTTTCTTTGCCTAGTTCCCTGGTCACAGTGTCTGTGCTTCTGTGTGCTATCTGGTAAAACTACGTCAGACTCCAGTTGTCAACGAAGATTAAAATGGAGAGAGACTAATTATCGTATATGGTGAGGTGACTCAGTTCTGCGTGTTTGTAAAGAAGGATCACAGTGCCAGGAGTCCCCTCTGAGAACTACCTTTCAACGCAAGTTTCCCTGCAGAGGAAGAGTTCTGGCGGCGCTCAGCTCACTCAAGTTAAACTCAGAGGCCTGTCACTCAGACACGAGGGGGCGAGTCTCGCGAACTATCCAATCAGAGGCGGCGCCGGGGCAGGTGGGTGGGGCGAAGCTCCAACCACCCGGAAGTTGCTGCTGCTCCGGCCGCGCTGGGGACCGCGTCTCCCCGCCATTGAGGGATGTACGTGGCTCTGTCACCTGTTCTGTCGCGCTGTAACCTGCCCCGACCTCAGGAGTTGCAGGAAGGACGCCAAGGGACCCAGGAAACCTAGAAATGCTGAGAGTTCTGGCGGAGTCAGGTTTTGGGGGAGGCGTGTCTGGCCTAACGTGGACTTCCCTTCCCGCTACTGCCGTTAACGGTCCCTGATGACTCTGCCGCAGCCTCTGTCCCGCCGTGACCTGCACTGGCCGTGGGGGTCCTAGGAAGGACTCGGGCGACCCAGGAGCCCTAGAAATGGTGAGTGTGCGGCCTCGGGGTGAGGACGCGGGAGGAGGGGCTGGTGGGAAGCGGCGGGGCGGGCCCGGCCTCCCGCGGTCCCCTCCGGGGTCTGCGGCCCCGAGTCCGCGGTGGCGCCGCTCGGCCCTCAGGCCCCTCCGGTCGCAGCGTGGGGGCGGGGCCGGCAGCCGGGCCCCGGGCGTCCTGTGGTGCCTGCGCGCGGCGACTTGGGCCGGAGCGTCTCTGGGCCGCTGTGTGCCCGCAGCCCCGCGTGTCGCAGACGGTGCGGGGCCCGCGGGAGGGCCCGCGGGAGGGTACGCAGGACAGTCGGGCCTCGGTCTCCGGGTCCGTGCGCGGAGGGGCTGCGGTCTGTGGGGTCCCCAGGGCCTCCTTTCTACCTGGAGGGCACCCGTTTTCTTCTGAATATTCCATATATTTGGGGAGCAGGGTCTCAAATCCATGACCCTGTCCCCAAGTCCAGGTGTTCCTAGGACTGGCAAAAAATGCTTAAATTTCCATTCTCTCCTCGCATTCCTAAATGCCATCTTCCTGCCTCGGATTCACAGCATTATCATCAACGATTTGTCCTCCTTGGTGGATTTGAAACAGACACAATATTTTAATTATTTTTTCACAGTCAATAAATGGGTGGCTGTTCTTAAAAGATTTATTTCATGTGTGTGGATATTTTCCATGAATGAAAAGTAGCCTATAACCACCTGGAACTACGTTGTGTGAAATCCTCGGGCGTCTCCCCCAGGATCTTTCTGGGCGCAGACATCCCGTGGGAAGTCCTTTGGGTGCAGGTTCCTCTTGAGAAACTTTTCTGGGTGATCTGTCCTGTCAGCACTGTCCCTACCTGAGTTAGTCACCTTTAAAAGATTTATTCACTTCATTTTAGTCTCAATGAAAAAATTTATTTTTAATCAATACGACTTAAAACACAATATAAAATATTTCCAAAGAGACAAGTTAGAGGTGAATGTCAGAGAAAACAAAATATTCCAGTTTTACATTGCCTGTACTAAATTCTTTCCCTTTTTGCCTCCCATGAAGGACAGTAACATTCTGAGGTCTGTTCTTTTATTTTGGGTGAGTTCAAGTGGATTTCCAGGGCTTAGATGTGCAGACGTGAAGTGTTCACATAAGATTAATAGTTTATAAAGCAATTTCGTGTCATGGGAATAAGACTATTTTAACATTTTTGTTCTCAGAATGCAATACGTTCTTGAGGGGTTTCTGGTTGAACCAGCAAATTGCCACACAATTTTCTTCCATCATTGCCACATAAAGACTGGTTTGAGTGTTTTAACTGGATTGTTCAAACACTGGATTTGTGTCATTTGAGGTATCAGTGATGGTCCAAAAAAAACTCCAGTGGGGGCAGAGGCCTGAGGGCACTGGATCTAAGCTAAGGCCCCCTTGAGCCTGCAGAGGGAAGGCCTTGCAGGCCCAGTTGTCCTTCCTGGGGAGCCTCCCCTGCAGCTGTCCTACTGCTCACACCCCCATGGAAGGAGCTTTTATCCTGAGAGGAGCTGCAGAGCCCTGGAAAGCTGGGGGTGCCCGTGCTCATGGGGTGGGGAGTGACGCCCTGTCTGAGCTTGTGGTTGTGGTTCCTTAGGCCTGTTTCTAGACATAATTGGAGTTTTGCATCCTGAGTGTAGCCACTCAGAGAGTAATTTGTTTACACTGAGAAAGTCTGTGAGAGTCAGGAGCTCTGTGTCCTGGATGAGGGCCCATTAATCTGGGGTCCGTTTGGGTCAGAACCTTAAACTGGATCCAGCTGAGTTTCCTCACTGTGAGAACGGAGCCTGAGAGAGGGAGCATGTGCACTGTTCCCTGGGGAGAGGAGGGTGTGTGGGGCTCCCAGAGCTCCTTCCTGTGGCTGCTCAGGTGCCCTCCCCTCCTTCTCCAGGGCCTGACCCCCTCCAGGGCTCTGTCTCCACCAGGAGAGTCAGGAACACGGGACCTTCTGAGTGTGGCTTTCCTTCTGTCCTGTGGGAAGCAGGCTGCTCATCTGAGCTGATTCCAGTGTTTGTGTTTCTTCCCTTTGGATTCCTTTATCGATGGACTAGTGCAGCCCTTTGGCTCTAGTTTCCCTTAGCACTTGGGCCCAAAACTGTAAGTTGATGGAGAGATAGATGTGAGGAAAGCTAGAAATTTTTTTCCTTTTTTCATCAGTTTTCCTATGCGCATGTTTCTAGAGAACATAGAAATTTAAAAGGCTAAAATAATTGAAATTCTATTTTAATTGATGTGAGGAAATCTTCTGAAAGCTTATGTAAATCTTTGAAAATCCCACTTATTCCTGTAAATATCCCAGTGTGAGACAGAGGGAAAGGACAAACTAGGATGCCTTTTAGTCCTTTCAGTGAGAAAGACATTTGAAATTTTTATTTAGCATGGTTTACACTTTTGTAACTGTTAGTGTTTAAAAGAATTAAATGTTAGAATGGTTTCCTATGTATAAAAGTTAAAATTAAAGAATATAAATTTCTGTTTATTTGAAATAAAACTGTTAAGTAGTAAAGTCTAACTTAAGACTCACTGCCAACATACCCTGGTCCCCTTCAGCGCTGTTACTCAAATCACCCCCAAATATACCATTTTGATCATTTTTTAGTCTCCTGTTAGTTTCTTTATATTAATCAATTTAGACTGAATATTTTTCTTAGCCACTTTGTCCCTGTAGTGAGCAGACAGACTCCACATTTTTGGGTGCCTGCTCACAGCTTAAGCCTCACCCACCCTCTTCCCTTGTGCCCCCACCTGGACAAGCTGAGGAGGAAGCCTGGGTGCTCTCTCCTCTAGAGCAGGCAGGAGATTCCCACCACCCCAGCGCCTGCCTGTGTGCAGAGCTCTTGCCTGGCCCCACCCCCAGGCCCAGTGAAGCCCCAG
The DNA here is from genome assembly GCF_021613505.1 of Equus quagga. Lineage (NCBI taxonomy): Eukaryota > Metazoa > Chordata > Mammalia > Perissodactyla > Equidae > Equus > Equus quagga. Next base: position 85,422,835 of record NC_060280.1, on the reverse strand, counting down.
GCCAGGCTCCATTCCTTGCTTTCTGAGCCCTGTCAGAGCTGCTTGAGAGGCTGGCCCTGCCCTCCCCTCAGACCTCTGTTATATGAGTCCTAAGCCTTTTCCTACCCTGTGTGTGTGTGTGTGTGTGTGTGTGTGTGCGCGCGCACACATAGAGTCTCAACAAGAAGCCACCCCTCTGCAGGTGACCGTAAGAGTTGGCGCCCTGAGCAGCATGTCCAGACGTGACCCCACCCGTGGGGTCTGTCTTCTCTTGCTCTGACTTGCTCCCCGTCTCTGCTGCCTGGTGGCGACATGCGCTGTGGGCTGCTGCTTGCTGGGAGCTCGTGCTGTGAGCTGTGCTGCCCCGTGTTGCATTGTTGACCCACCAACCTCAGTTCTAGGTTCAGCTGAGCAGAGTTGGCTGTTTGAAGAATGTATAGGCATTTGGGAGCAGGAATGTGGGATTGGGGCCTCCTTAAATGAGTCCTGGGTCAGTGTCTTTGTCAGGATTTCTCTGTGTGTTATAGTGAACCTGTGACAGGAGCTGTGTTGACCTGAAGTACCCCATGGAAGGGAGTGGATAGACAGGGACTATACTCTGTGCAACAGGTGGGTCCATCAGATGGTCAGTCCTGAAAGAGCTGTCATTTAAAAGAAAAAGAGAAGAGATGGGGAAAGGCAGACAGGTGGTGGGCTGAGTCCACACTCCTAACACCAGAGGGCTCCCCAGGCCCCTTCAGTACCTCTGCTGCTGCCCCTGCCTCTACTGCCACAAAGACCCTGACCTTCAGAGTTAGAGGGGACACACTCATGGCTCCCCTGTGGCACAAGGGATTAGTTCACACCTGACTTAAGCCCAGGATCTAAAGCCTGTAAAGTAACCGGTTGTCATGGGGGAGGCTCCTAACCCTGATGGTACTGTTTTGAGACTTTTGGGTGGAAAAAAAATTTGTAAATACCAGGGTAGAGAGGCACTCCCTCCCCTGAAGTGTATCCCACGAGGAAGAAAAGAAAACAGGAAAGATCAGGAGGAAGGAAACGATAGATAAAATACTGAAACGAAGGTCTGCAATTTGACCCAATTGGAAATCCAGAATAAACTAAAAGAATTTGCATAACAAAACAGATGAAGGTACACTGCTTGACTTCTGGGCCTCTACAACATAGGTTGTGAATTAATTTTCGTATTTGATGTAATGCACTAATTCAGAAACATTCAGGGAGTTAATCAATACCAGGTGTCAAATTTAACTCAGGTGCCCCTGATGATCTTAAGGATGTTAAGGAATATAATATAGAGGACAAACAGGACAAATGTTACTCCTTAACCATCAGAACTATGGTCTTGCCTAAATTCTCCATGGTCATAACACCCGTTGTCCTAAAATATCCCATAGTGAGCTGGGAGGCTCTGATCCAATGATTCAAGAACTAAAATTAAATGAAGTCTTTGCCGCTTAAAAATTGGCTTGACAAATTGGGACCCAAGTAACTTACCCCACAAATCAGGTAGTTGATATTGTGCGATGTAAGTTACCCAGGGCCTTGAAGGATTGAGAACTGTATAGAAAACCTAGCTAGTAAAGGGTTGATTGTTCCCAGTGCTTCTTTTACAGCCCAATTTGTCCTGTTGTTAAACCTGGAAAGAACCACTGACACCTCAGAGTGGTTCACCTCAACTCGAGGCTGTGGCTGCACCACACAGACCCCTGTACCCAGTCCCCACAGTGTGGAAACTACTGACCACAGCCAATCAGCAATTGATCAATATCCTGCTCTCACAGGTTTGGCTGAGTCTGTTCTGTCCAGTCCTGTGTCCACAGCCTCTCAGCTGCACTTGGCCTTCCCCTCTGAAGGGACATGATGCCCCTTTACTGGGTTATCTTCATGGATCTTCCACAGCTGTGTCATCACTGCCAGCCCCCCCTACCCGCTCCACCACCCCCCACTCCCCCCACCCCCCCCCACCGTTGCAGGCAAGATCTGAACTGCATCCTGGTTTCTCCAAGAACACATGTATGACATTACATTAATGACAACATCTCTGAGGACATTCAGGACACACCAATATTACAAAAAAAGAGCTCACAAAAATTGAATGGGACATTGCCACTCATATGATGTAAGGCCCTGACAACTTTTTAAAATTTTTGCAAATTATTTGGTAATGAGAGACCCGCTCCTTCTCTGACACCATGAAGAAATGGGTATTGTCACTTGTCAAGCCATGCTGTGGCAGATGTCCCACAAGAAAGTAGAGGAAGATGGACACAGATGTTAGCTCAGAGCCAATTTTCCTCAAAAAAAAAAAAGTTTTCCTAGAGCACAGAATTCAGTACAGCACAGCTACACACCCAACTTTTCAGTACAGTATAAGCATTTTAATAAACATTTCATTACCATACAGTTTCATCTGTAACTGCCCCATGGAACGGACCACTAAAATAACACTAGAGGCAAGCTCTGTTTCACCAAAATGTCAACATCTGTAATATATGAAGCATTAAAATTAGGAGTGCAATAAAAAAAAAAAAAGAAAAAGAAATGGGTATTGTTCCCCTCAGCACCCACACAGCTACTAGTTTCTTTTGTTATTCCAGAATTAACATATTTCATGTCTACAAATTTTACTTGACCTCATTTGTGCTTTTACTTGCAAATTTGCCACCTTGAATGGGCACCCCTACCACGAAAGTCTGGAGACTCTTCAAATTGTCATACAACCCACACTCCTGTTAGTGTCCTCGGAGATTCCTTCACTACAGAGGCCTCAGTGACCTTCTGTCAGGTCTCCTGGGGTACCCATTGGTGGCCTTAAGTTGTCCATGGGCTTCTAATGCAAGAACCAGCCCTAGGCCCCACACGATATGCCATTAGAGCTGCAGTGACCTCTACTTACAAGGCTATCCTCCCAGTAGATGGCCCTGAGCACGGAACCCTCTATCCAGCTCACCGTCTTCACTGTCATTTGGTGTTTCAGCCATTGTAATAAGTGTCTGGTGATATCTCATTCTTCTTTTATTTGCAGTTTCCTAGTGACATATGATTTTGAGCATCTTTTCGTGTGCTTCTTTACCATCTGTATATCATTCTTGAAGTGTGTGTTCAAATCTTTTGCCCGTTTTTAACTAGGTTGTCGTCTTTTTTTGAGCTTTATGGGTTCCTTGGATGTTTTGGTTACCAGTCCTTTATCAGTTAAGTGATTTTAAAAGATTTTCTGCTGGTTTGTGGCTTGTGTTTTCATTCTCTAAACATTGTGTTTCACTAAGGGGAGGCTTGTCATTTTAATGAAGTCAAATTTATTTTTTTCTATCTCAGATCTTGTTTTGGGTGTTGTGTCTAAAAATTAATCACCAAACCCTAGGTCACTTAGATTTTCTCCTATTTTATCTTTTAGGAGTGTTGTAGTTTTATATTTTATACTAAGATCTATCAATCATTTTTAATTAATTTTTGTGAAAATGTGAAGACTGTATCTAGTTTTGTTTCGTTTTGTTTTTTGCATGTAGATGGCCAGTTTTTCTGATATTATTTGTTATAAAGACTGTGTTTTCCCATGGAATTACCTTGGTGCCTTGTCAAAGTGGATCTATAGGAAGCAACTGACTTTTGCACCTTAGCATTTTACCTTTCAGCCTTCCTCTACTGTCTTCTGAGTTCAAGGGGTTTTCTTTGTTATTGGGGATTCTCTGAGATTTTCTCCATACACAATTTTGTGCGGCAAGGACAGTTTTATTTCCTCCTTCCCAATCTATGCACCTTTTATTTCCTTTTCATGTCTAATTGCGTTTACTAAGAATTTCAGTACAAAGTTGACTGGGTTGACAAAGTGGTGGGAGGGGACATCCTTGCCTTCCTCATGATGTTACTGGAAAGCATCTAGTTCCTTCAATGTAGTCCGCTAACATTAAACAAGAGCCCAGTTGATGTAGAGGGAGGTGTGGGCAGAGCGGAAGCATTCTCTAGTCCAATGATTTGGTCTCAATCTTTTAGTGAGCCTGTGTCCCTGTCCTTGACTTCCTGTGATATAATAAGAAATATATTTGATCTCTGTCCTCATTTCCTAGCAGAAACTTGAAGCCCTAGGAATTACTTGAGTGATAAGAGTGATATAGTGTTTTTTGTTTTAATGAGGCAAATCTTGACCAGCTCCTAGGTGGCTTCAGGATGGGGCTTGGGCACCAGAAACACCAAGCCTTGTTTAGAGGCTCGGAAATTACAACCCCAGCTCCCAGCCCCTGTGGAGAGGAGAGGAGAGGAGACCAATGGCCAATGATTTAAGAAATTGCGTCCACGTAGTGAAACCTCCGTCAGAATCCTTACAGACAGAATTCACAGAGTTCCTGGGTGGGTGAACACATGCAGGTGCTGGGAGGGTGGAGTGTCCAGAGAGGATGTGGAATCTCTGCAGCCCCCTCCACCTCCACTCCCCTCACCCATACCACTGCCCTACGCATCTCTGCCTTTGTCTGTTCCTGAGTTGTATCCTTTAGAGTAAACCACTAATTGTAAGTAAAGGAGTTTGCTGAGTTCTCAGAATCATTTCAGTAAATTACCAAATGTACTGAGGTGTTGAGAGAATCCATGAATCTGTAGATCGCTGAGTAGAAATGCTGGCAGCCTGGGCGCTCCATTTGTGGTTGGCAGCTAAAGAAGGGGTATTTCTGGGACTGAGCTGTTAACCTGTGGAGTCTGATGTGAACTCTGCGTAGTTAGTGTTAGGATTGAACTGAACTGTTGGACACCTCTTTGGTGATGCAGAGTTGGAGAAGTGGCATTGGAACACAGACACCACATATTTGGTGTCAGGAGGGGAAAAAGCCCATCATCGTCACAATCGCCCTACCTTTGAGAGCAGAGAAGGCTGGAAGAGGCTCAAGTTGGCTATTTCAGTGCCGCATCCTCACTTAGGCTTTGGGAAAACCTCAGTTATGCTCAGTTATGCTCTTGTGAAATAGATTGGTTTTTGTAGGACATGACTTGTTATGAACAAAATGCTTTCATATTTTTTAAATTGCTACTTTTGTCTCTCTTTCTCATTGTGGAGACAATGGTTTACACTGTGACCTCAGTTCTCTCATAGAAGAATTGTTGATTTCAAGTGTTTTTGAGAACTGGAATCTGGCTTCTGAGCTCCTTGCATGACAGACCTGAGACCAGAAGTGTCTGAGTCCTTTTTTTTCCAGTTTTATTGAAAAATAATTGACATACATGATTGTATAAATTTAAGGTGTATAACATGGTTTGATTTACACATATTGTGAAAGGATTACCACAATAGGTCAGTTAACATCCATCTTCTCATATAGATAAAATAAAAAGAAAAGAAAGAAGGGAAGAATAAAGAAATTTTCTCTTTGTGATTAGAAGTCTTAGGATTTACTCTCTTAACAGCTTTCCTATATGTCATACAGCAATGTTAGCTATAGCTGTCATGTCTTAAATTACGTCCCGAGTACTTATCATAACTGGAAGATTGTACCTTCCAACCACTTTCTTCCAGTTGCTACTCCCACCACTGCCCACCCCCACCCCTAGTAAGCACAAGGCTGATCTCTTTTTCTATGAGTTTTTTTTTTTTCAGATTCCACATATAAGTTGAGATCATAAAGTATTTGTCTTTCTCTGACTTATTTCACTTAGCATAATGCCTTCAAGTTTCATCCATGTTTTCATAAATGGTAGGATTTCCTTGCTTTTTATGGTGGAGTAATACTCCATTGTGTATATATATATATATATATATATATATAAATAGCACAACTTCTGTGTCTGCTCATCCATTGATGGATGTATATCTTCTCTGTCGTAGGTAGGGGCCTCAGTGAGTGAGGATGTCATCAGCGATCATTGTTTTCCCACCATCTAATGCATGTTAAACACTGTTGGAGGAACTGCTTGGGTGTGGATGTAAACAATGGACAGCAATACCGAACGTTCTGCGTTCTTGGGAATAACAGCAATGGTTCCCCATAGAGATAAAGGCATAGACAGAGTTCATCTTCATTTTAGCCATGGTTAATCATTTTACTGCATGTGCTATTTGATCACGATCCAGACATGTGGGTATTTGTAGTATTTGTGTTTCTGTTTAAAATCAGTTGAAAATATTTGAATTTGTCTTTGGGTTCAGCATATCATTTTGCTGCTCTTCAGAGTGAGTGACACAATTTGTCCCCCATGAAACCTTCAAGTTTCTCCCAGTGTGAGGAAGGGTTCTGGTCATCTGCACAGTTGTAGCCCATCACGTGTTTTCCTCTGAGTAGAGTGATACCTGAGCAAGTTCAGTGTGATTTCCTGGTTAACACACTAAAAAGAGCTATGAATGTTTAGAGGATAATGATCCAAGAAATAATTGAGGTGAGCTGTAGACAGACACCCAGTATCATTTTGAGTAATATCCTATATGGTGACAAAGGAGGAAAATTTGACATCCTCAAACTGGGAAATTTTCTATGCCTTTTTATAAGAGGAGTAGCTGGGAGGTTTTTGTTTCCATGATGCACAAAGCCCATTTTTACTGTTTTCAGGGATCATTTCCATGTGTTCACATTTCCAGGAGATATTATGGAAGACAGAGTAAAACGTGACAGCTTTTGTTTCATTAAACAACAACATAAATCCAAACTTATCCCCTTTTTTTCAGTGCTAATTTATGTTTTCTTAGCAGTGTAGAGATTATGTGCTTTTATAATTATTAATATCTAATTTATCCCCTGCCCCCATCCTTCCTCCCATGATGCAAATAAAGACAGTTAAGCTCGGGGTCCTTCTGAAATTCACAGAGCTCATAACTGGGGAATCTCTTAGTTTTGGAGGCATAATGTGTGCCCCTTTCCTGGGCAATGTCAAATTTCAAATGCACAGAACACTGCAAGCTTTGCATAATTATGCACTTTTAGAAATGTGACATCAAAGTCACCAAACAGGACTCATAAGGCAACATGGTGTGTTCCACTTACATGACATTCTGGAAAACGCAAATGTATAGGAACCTAAGACAGATCAGATCTTCAGGGTGGCAGGGTTCAGTACAAATGGGCACCAGGAGAGTGTTCCTTTGGGGTGATGGAGCGTTCTCCATCCTGATGGTGGTGTAACTATACATTTGTGAAAACTCCCGACTGCTGTTAAAATAGTATGTGTCTGAACTAAAAACAATTAATAGAAAACAACAAAAATGTCTCCACTTGCTAGAATTGTTAAACTCTCCTGAACTTTGGTTGCTACGTGTGCAACATTCCTTCCACCACCTTGGGTTCCTTCTTGGGAAAAGGGGAAGGACTGGGGAAGAAGGAAATAGGCCACTATAGACTGTTCCTGGCACCCAGTCTGAATTAGAAAACTCCTTCTAGGGCTACACCTGCCCTCGTGTCATTCACATAACCGGTGAGAAAGTGATGGGGCTCCCGGCCTCCATCTTTGAGTTGACAGCAGGTTTCCTGGGTCATATCCTGGGAATGCGGTGGTCTGAAACATAAAGGTGCATCTGACACATCTCCACGTGGGATCTGCCTGGGCGCATCCTCGTCTAACCCTTGGGCATCAACATCCTGTCTTCCCAGAGCAGGTCTTGAGGCCATTTGCAGCTCTTAAGTTTCCCATCTCAAGCCTACTCTGTGCCTCCTTGCTGGGAAACATGTTTAAATGCAACACCTGTCCACTCTGGAAATGTTCTCTGTTGTGTTGACCTTAAAGTTTGAAAAGGAAGGTATTTTAGCAGTAAAATGAGTTCATTTGGGAATAGCAGAGGAAGTACTTTCAGGACATGCACACTCTGGAGAACCGTAGGCAGGTAGGGAGAACAGAACAGCCGCATATGCTTTCATAGAGGACAGGAGGAGGCTGGAGGGGCTGTTTGGAACATTCTCCATGGAAGGAGAATGAGAGTTCAGGGTGGTGACACTGGCTTCTCATTGGCTGGGCTGTTACTGGGCAAGGAGAAGTTCTTCCTTCCTCCCGCTGGGGTCTGCAGAGTAAGGTTCCTACTATTGGGCGATGGGAGGGACACCTCTCCCTGTTTGAGGTCTACAATGTATGGTGAGCAGTAGTGATGAGATCTCCCCCTTCAGGGCTTCCTGACTCCATTTTAAAGGAGATTTCCTGTATTTGTCTTCACATTTGCAACCCCAGGTGACTGTGAGGTGAGGCAGTGGCAGAACCCAGAACCCATGTCATGAGGCACAGGTCCCCGGAGCACAATACTCCCCACTGTCACATGAACATCAGCTCTGCACCAACAAGCACAGTTCCACAATAGTCTTAATGCCACCAATAATGTCAAGAGATGCCCTGCCTTGTCCGAGCTCTGGGAGTCCCTCAGGCACCTGGCTGTACCTAAATCACTCTCCCTGAGATCTCTGGAACATTCTACCCTGTGGTTTCAGTGGCTCATGTGCTGACCACCCCCAGCTCCCTCAGAACCCGCCTCCAGAGTGAGTTTGGAGCCCACCCAAGGCCGGTGCTTACTTTCTCTGGATCAGGACTCACCCTGCAGAGTTCCAGCCCTGAGGCCTGTGGGGAATGGTGATCTCAGCCAGACCCTCCTCAGTCCCAGGGCCCCCTCCCTAACCATGGCTCCCAGAATGTAATGGGCACCATGCCAAATTCAGTGGCCGGAAATGGCAGAGATTTCCACCTTTGCTGAAGCGTACAGGCACAGGAGGTGGCACCCGCTTCTTTGTTGGAGGCCATGCCCACTGTTTCTTGAACAGAAGAGGCAGAAATGAGCCAAGCCACATCCCAGTGTGCTCTTGCAACAACTTACAGTGCTTTCCAGGGTCCCCAAAGTGATGTTTCTGTGGCTGGGAGACCTGGAGTCTAAGGTCCTGAGGCCTCCACTCCCCCATCAGCAAATATTCTAGGGTGGGACAGAGATCAAGGCCTCGGTGAGGATGGCCATGGGGCTGACCTGTGTGAGGTCTCTGTGCAGGTGAGACCTCAGGGGGTGATGGATCCCAGACTGTGGAGACACAGCACAGGACGCAGTGGCTGGCTGAGGACGCATAGACCTTGTTGTCTGCACTGAGCTTCCTCTGGGAAAGCAAAGTGAGGAAGGGGCACGTGGTGAGGGGCGTGTTTCTGGAAGTGATCGTAGCAGTGTGAGGGGCTGGAACACGGTGATCACTGCAGCCATCGCGGGCCCTGACTCTCCCTCTTCAGGGCCTGGGCTGTGTGTCTCTGGGCCATTATCTCTGAGGGTCTGTGACTTTGGGTGTCTGTGTGGGTATGCGCACATGTGTGTCCAGTGAGGAAGCCTGTGTGATTTTGTCTGTCTGTCTGGGGGGCTGTGTGTGTAGGTCGGTAAAATCTGGAATGCTGTTATGTCATTTGGTGCCTAACTGCCCTGGTAGCACCTCCCTCACCGTGTTGAATTGAACTGACGTGAGCAGACAAATCCTTGTCTTCTTTCTGATTGTATTAAGCATGTGTTTTATCTTCTGTCTCTTAAGGTGTTTTGACATCTTGGGTGGCCTCTCAGACATAGGGAGACCCTGCCTCTCCCAGGGACACCTCATTCCACGTTGGCAGTAGACAGCTTGCCTGGAGCAGGTGTCTCACGTGCATACCGCCCGACCCAGTGCCCTGTCCCTACAGACCTCCTTATCTGCCTCTCACACGCCAGACAGTATTCCCTGCCCTAAACCCACCCAGGGCCAGGAACCAGATGACTGAGGGCCATCCCTAGGCCCCAAAGGCTGCTGGGATTGTTCAAAGCAGCCAGTCCTGAGCTGCTCACTCTGCCCTGACTCACATTTCCTGTGGGACCCAAATGAAGGCTGTGGCCTAGGTTTGTGTCCCCCTCCTGATTCTGCCTCCTGAGCAACCCTGATGCAGCCCCTGGGACCTTCCTGGCGTGGCGTGTCCTTATCTTGGGAAATGTAAGTAATAAACTTCTTTCAATGACATTGGCCTGTCCATGTTAGCACTTAGTCACCTCCATAAATTACAATCTTAAGGGTACAAATTAGACCCTGATCCTAAAGAGAAAGTGTTCACTTAAGATGGTGGCGCCACCGTGGGAGGACGGAGTGAGGTCTGTGGGAATGTGAGTCCACAGCACAGCTGATGTTTCCCAAGGAGCCTGCAGCAGGGGACATGGGGGCTGAGCGAGGAGATGCTCACCTTTGGTCCCCTCACTGAGCTCACAATAGAAAAGCAAAGGGACAAAGGGACAGTTCATGATGAGGGGGTTTCTGGATGCATTTATAGCAGTGAAAGGGGCTGGAACGTTATGACTCCAGCCATTTTGGGCCCTGACTGCCATGCAGTCTCCCATTTTGTATTTTTTGTAGAGATGTCCTGTTTGTACTGTGTGGTGTCAGGAAGGGTGAAACCCCTTCCCCATCTGGAGGAGCTGAGACCCCCTCTTTGGGGATTGGTTTGGGAGCCAGGAGACACCCCTGTACCAGGAGGGATGGGAGTGAGAACAACACACTTTGTGAAGATCTGGGTCTGTGATGAGGTTTGTGTGTCTGTCTGTCTGTCTCTCTCTCTGAGCCCTGATGTGCAAAAAGTACTCGTGTGACAGGCCTTCTGGTAGGTGCTTTGGTGAACAAAGAGCAAATATCCCTGTTTGCTCTACAGCTGACATTCTAGGAGAGAAGAAAGAAGATATATAAGTAAAATTATACCATGTGTCTGATGATGGGCCCTAAAGAGTTAAGAAAAGTGGGGAGGAGTGCAGAGGGCCTGGGCTCTGTGTGTCTGTCGGAACATCTGTGTCTGCATCTGCGTGTGTCCTACAGTACGTGCCATGACAAGGTCTCTGTGGTTTTAGATATCTGTGGAGCTGTGTGTTTGTCCTTTGAAATCTGGAGCAGTTGCTTTTCCCATGTTCTTGCCTAACTGCCCTGGTAGCTCCTTTGTCACCACAGTGGGTAGAGCTGGTGAGAGCAGACATCTCTGTCTTCTCTCTGATCTGAGAGAGAAAGCCCGCAGTCCTTCACCTTCAAGAGTGACGCCAGCTGTGGGTTCTTCACTGATGCTTTATTTCAGGGTGAGGGAGTTTACTGAGGGAGGTTCTCATGGTTTATTGAGTGTTTTCCTTGTGAAGGATGTTGAACTTGGTCTCATGCTTGTTTGTATCTATTTTGATGATCCTGTAGTTTTTGACATTGATTCTACTAATGGTGTCTTATGTTAATTCATTTTCAGATACAAGCCAACATTTCTTTCCTGGATTAAATTCCATTTGGTTATGGTGTTTAGGTCCTATATAAAATGACCTAGTGTTTTGTTGAGACTTTTTGCATCTATAATAAAGAGAGGTATTGTGTACTATACTATAATGTGGTATATAGTGTAAAGTTATCTAATGCTGCATATAGTGTGCGTCTGTGTGTATGTGTATATAGAGAAAATGTAGGATGCAGTATATGTCTATGTATACACACACATATATATATAGTATATTACCTGTATATAGTATAGGTAGCATATGGTATAATATTATACATAATTAGTATATGTTATATATGAGTAGAACATATTATATATAAACATGTATAATTAGTTTTGTAGTGCATAGTATAGTGTTATATTTTACAGGTAGTATTACAGTCTTGGTCTGTAGCATAGTGAGTATCCTTACTACGTCTGTCTACAGAATTATTCAAATAAGTCGTTCACATCCTCCCATGGGAACATAGGGGCCCCTCACTGTCTTGATACCCCAAAGCCTGCCTTCCCACCCCCTGTTTGTTTTCCCTCCTTCTGAGTGCAGCTGAGGTGACAGGATGTGTTTCAGAAATTGTAACTAATTATCAGCCTGAGGGTTGAGGTGAGGCTCTGCGGTTTGATGTTCAGTACGTGCAGAGACATGTGTGAGCTTCTTATGTATTTGAGTGACTATGAGCAAGATTCTCCCAGAGTGCTTTCTCCCAAAGGGTGACCTTGGATAAGGAGCTCATGATGTTCTTGTTGCCAGGCAGCTAGACCATTGGCAATGAGCTAAAAGTCTGTAAAAATGTGAAGATGAGGTGGACTGTTAGCCGGGGCATCTCCTAGCATGATTGCCTGGAGTCTGACTAATCCTGCTGACCGTTGGGTCCTGTCTTTGATCAGAGATGGCCTGGTTGGGACCATCATATGATATTCAAATATGTGGATATGGAAATAGGTGCAGGACTTATTTTTACATGAACAAGATAGCAAAGCATATTTCACAGTGTAAACCATGTGGCCTTGCATATCCAAGGGAAGAAAGAAAAATATGTACCATGATTGCTTCTTTTGACATAAATGCTGAAAAGACTTACAAGACATTAATTACATTGTTATCCAGATGGTTGGGCATTCTAGATGTCAATGTTAGAAGACGTGCTAGGAGCGGCCTTCAGGCGGTTTTAAATCTCCGGCTGAGTTTTTGAAACTTGATATTTACAGTAAACAATTCATGATAAAAAAAATGTGTAGGAACTATAGTTTCTTTGTGTCGAATAGCAAAAATTCAACCGAGTAAGTTGTAAAGATCTAATTGGCTTTATTGAGCAATTCCTCAATGGGCAGCATCCATCTGGCAAGTAGAGAGGAGCTCCAGAGGGTACAGAAAAGGAAAGGCTTTAAAGGCAGGACAAGGAAGTCATAACAGAAAAAAAGATCATTTTAGGCAAGGTTACCTCCCTTTGGGGACACAAGGGTCCTATTAGGTGGATGCCCTCATCTTCTTTGGGGGATGGAGGGGCCCATGTGGCAGATTGCCTCATTGGTGCTGACTAGACAGTCCTACCCTGACCGGTTAGACTCCATCCCTGGAGGAGGTTGAAGCTGCAGTTAGGGTAGGTATTTAGCCCTGGTTTGGTGACATGGGCTTGGCAAAAGTGACTCCACTTGAGGTCTGTTTTTATCTTTTTCACAATTTTCCCCTTTTTGATCAGACCCTCAGCTTAACTGAGATGTGATCAACATTTAAGGCGTTAGCACCACTCTCAGCCACCGCTGTGAAATTCTCTCAGGTTTCATTGTTCCTTTGGGTGGCATCCAGAGGTCGTGACTCTTTTCCTTAACTCCTGTGATGTTCACAGATCAAGGCTTCAGGTTCACAGTCTTTAAGTTGGTCATCTCTCCACTCCTTTTCTGAGGTTCCAGTCTTAGGGAGACCACTTGCTTGGTGGTTAGCAGCTTCGAACCTGCATTTAAAGCTTTTAAGAGAATAAAATGCACCAGGGAGTTTGTTATGATTACATAAGCAGGACACTTCTCAATATCTGGGCTGCACTTTGGAGCCCTGGTTCCCAAGACCCAAACAAATCACAATAAAATTAGTCAAAGAAAGACACCATTAAAGGAGTCCCCTTTTAATAAAAGCCAAGTGGCTTGCTCAGTGAATTGAGTTTCACCTTCCCCAGGAGTGTTCATTCAGGAACAGCAGGTGGTGGCCACAGCACAGACAGCTCCTTGCTCAGCTGAAAGAGAATCAAGGGCTGTCCTGGTGCCAAGGACAACTTTGGCCAGAGAGGCTAAGGATCTTTAATGGGCTGCTCTTGTCTTAGCAATGGGTTTTGCAAAATCTTCAAGAGCTAAGCAGAGGTTTTCTGATCATATTCTCATTTACCTTTCCTCCTAACCAGGGCAGTATGGCCCTGTCAAAGGAGGTGAATCCCGAGGCTTGAGTGCCTCCTGGTACATCTCTTCTAACTCAATGATGTAAATACAGGGGAGTCAACCAGTGAAATGTCTCGTTTGTGAAAAGTTAGGGGTCAGTTAGATAACCTAAGAGGCCCTGCCCAGCTATGCACCAGCCACCCAGGCATTCACAGACCCAAGGAGAAGGATCACCACTACAGACAAGGATCAATCCTGTAAGGGCACAGACCACTCCCGCTAAGGTGGCCTTGTTCATGGATTCACTCACAGGGATTGTTGCATTTGCCCATTCAAGCCAGGCGTCAGTTAGATTTTCTCCTAGCTTGGGAATAAAAAGTCGGTCTAATTTTCAGAGGTTACCCTTCTTAGCAATAGCTGGGGGGATCCAGATGATGGCATTATCCTTCCAGGTCAGTGCCAGACTAAGGGACAGAAAGGAAAGAAGAGTTTAGGTTTAGCTAAAGTAGAAAGTGTTGATCTGGCATCTGGGGAGGAAGCCGTCTACCTCCATGTCAGCTACTTCTCTCCCTTGTCAGTCTGATGTGGAGGTCCCCAGCGTCTGCACAGAACCAGATGTCAGGAGGAGCGTCTTCAGCTGGGAGGGGTGTGTCCAAGGTTCAAGCCCCTGAAGTGTGGCTGTCATCTGGGTGGTGAGGAGGACCTGGTGTAGTTTCTTCCAAAGAGATTTAAGAGCAGTCTTTGTTCTTACAAGTTCATTTTTATGATCTTAAAGTTATCAGAAATTTGTACTTGTCAAAAAGTCCTTTTCTTAACAAGAAAGGACTTTTATGGAGATTCCTCAAAAAGTTAAGAATAGAAATACCTTATGACCCAGCCATCCCACTACTGGGTATCTATCCTAAGAACCTGAAATCAGCAATTCCAAAAGTTCCATGCACACCTATGTTCATCGCAGCATTGTTCACAATAGCCAAGTCATGGAACCAACCAAAGTGCCCAGCAACTGATGATTGGATAAAGAAGATGTGGTATATATATATATAATGGAATACTACTCAGCCATAAAAAAGGACAAAGTCATCCCATTCACAACAACATGGATAGACCTTGAGGGTATTATGTTGAGTGAAATAAGCCAGACAGAGAAAGACGAACTCTGTATGACTCCACTCATAGGTGGTAGTTAACATATGGACAAAGAGAACTGATTGGTGGTTGCCAGGGAAAAGGGGGGTGGGGGGGAGGGCACTAGGGGTGAAGTCGTGTACCTACAACATGATTAATAATGATGTACAACTGTAATTTCACAAGGATGTTAACTTTCATAACCTTAATAAAAAAAATTTAAAAAGGGACGTTAAAAAACAACAACAACAACAAAAAACACTTTCTCAATCTTAACTAGTCCCTTTAAGGGCATCCAGCCAAATTGACCAAATCAATCCTGGAGGCTTCTGGATTCGTGTCAATCAGTCTATGCCTATTTTGCTAATACTAGTCTACAATGACTCTTCCACTTTCTGGTTAATTTCATACTCACAAAATTCATTCCATGCTTATTGAATAATAAATATCTCACTCTAGTATATTAGACTAGAAAAATTCATATCTAAAATTTACCACTATTTTCACTACCTGTCAAACAGACCATTTAGAAAGGGTGACAAAGTACAATATCTTATTTGAAGATGTTATAATAGCAGAGATGACCTATTTAGGAATGTCATGCTTATATTACCTTTTGAATTTTATTTTTGTTTGGTAAGCCTTCAACAGTGCTTGTATATCCACTTGTAAAAAAAAAAAAAAAAAAAAAAAAAAAGTCCTTTTCTTGACTCTCCTTGAAGATGAAGCACTTTTCCAGGGGCACTTTTGTAAAAGCATCAGAGTAATACAATAATTCTCTGTGAATGACAAAAGATTTAAAAATGCCCTTGATTAAAGATCTGGTGAGAGTTCCTTATAATGGAATTGACCAGGAAAATTGGTTATTTTTGTAACATAACTAGAATTTTGACTGATGACATTATACCAGGGCATATCAGATTTCCAGGAATTTCACACAATTTCTGGAACACTTAGAACACATACCTATATGAACACAATATAAAGTAAGCTTAGTATTACTTCTTGTTTGACAATGCTTCCCAATGACAATGATTTAACATATCAAATACAACTAATTAGTTTTTTAACTTCTCCCTTTTTATAAGGAGAGAGAACAAATCCTTTGAGATGTTCTAGGGCCCTCTGGAAAAGCCCAGAGTTAGTTCAAACTCAAAAAGACTTCACTTAGAACTGGATTTTGGGGAAGTTTGTCAAAAATACCAAAAAGTTTTAGATACTTGCTAAATAGGATCACAGATATTATGAATCAACACTTAATTATCTATTTGATCAAAGTGACAATAAAAGATTTTAAAGGCAAATACAGAAATTTACATCATTGTGAGTAAACTTTAGTTCTTTTAATATCGAGTGCATTGAGGTTAAGTAATCAAAGACCTGATGAAGACAACATGGAACAAAGATGATTATTTTGAGAGACTGCAAGATCTTTGTTTTATTTTTTCTAGGCAGTTTACTTAAAAAGCTAAAGAAACAAACCTTTTATAATCTCTGATTATCAAGAGCAGACCAATAGTTCAAGAAAACTTTGTCCTTTAAACAGAGAGAAAACCAAATGCTAATTTTGCACCAGCTTCCTTTTGATATTAAAACTTGTTTACTTAATTAAATTTATTCCAATCTGAGCCAGCCCTGGCCACACAATAAAATTCCTTTTCCTTATTATTTTTAGTGGTTTTATTTACATATATTAGAGTTTTTAACCCTTAGAAAATTTTAATTTCTAGTGAAAGCTAAGAAGTGAGCGATTATAAACTATCTTTTACATTAGCATTCAGTGAATTGGCATATTATAAATGCTTTTTATGATTTCTAGAAACAGGTGCTTCCTCATACTAAATTTTTCAGCATGACACAACATGTTTACTAATAGACTGAAACATCTTTAATTCCTCTCTAGATGGAAGCAAAAAGTGGATAGTTCATGTTTCAGTATTGCATCTTATTTGCAAATGATCTGGATATTCAGTCAGTTTAACTTAACTCATCATTTAACTTTAAGGTTACAGGTTACCAGAAAGACTTGGGGAGACTAAAGAAAAAGTTGACCTTTAAGCTTTTTATCTTACCTTCATCTATTTAATTTGCTTGTTCTTAACAACCAAGTTTAGATTACCCAGAAACACTTGAGGTCTCTCTGAGGCTTGTCAGTCACCTGCCCTAAATGGGCCCTGGGGGCTCTGCTGCAGCCTTTGTCACGCTGAGACCTGCACTGGTTGTGGGTTTCATAGGAAGGACTCAGGGGACCCAGGAGACCTAGAAATGGTGAGTGTGCGGCCCCGGGGTGAGGAGACAGGGAGGAGGGGCTGGTTGGAACTGGCCATAGCGGGACCCGGCCTCCCCGTGGTCATCTCCAGAGTCTGTGGACCCGAGTCCACCAGTGGCACTGCTTGGACCTCAGTCCCCTCCAGTTCTCAGTGTTGGGGCTGGTCTGGCAGCCAGGACCGCAGGCATCCTGTCCATCACTGCACACAGTGACTTTGGCCCCAGAGCCTCTCTGGCGACTCTGTGCCCACAGCCTTGTGTCTCCCCAGATTGTGCAGTGACCACGGGGAGGGTCATCAGGGAGAACTGTGACTCAGTCTCTGAGCTTCCTGCTTGGGAGGAGCTCTGGTCTGTGGGGTCCCCAGTGCCTCCCTCCTCCCCAGGGGGCACCCATTTTCCCTGAGTTTTCCAGATGTTTGGGTCTCAAATCTACAACCCTGTCCCCCTAGTCTAGCTTCTCCTAGGACTGCCAATAAGTCTCTTACTTTTCAGATCCCTCCTCATGTTCCCAAACCCAACTGCCCCTCTCCAGTTCACAGCATCATTATCAACTGCTCGTCCTCCATGGTGAATCAAACTGACCCCATATTTTAGCTGTGTATCATGATTCCCCAGAGCCATGGATGCCTCTTTTTTAAAGATCATATTTGTCTGTGGATATTTTACACGAGAGGAAAGCAGAGAATAACCACCTGGAACTATCTTGCACGAAACCCTTGTGCGTCTCCCCCAGGATATTTCTGGGCACAGACATCCTATGGGAAGTCCTTTGGGTGGAGGTCCCTCTTCAGAAACTTTCCTGGGTGAGCTGTGCTGTCAGCACCGCCCCTCCCTAGGTTGGTGACCTAGAAAAGATTTATGCATTTAAGTCTCCATTTTTCAATAAAGGTGAATATATTTAATCAACAGAGCTTGGAAGACAGTATGAAATAGTTACAAACAGGCAACAAAGGGGTGAATTTCAGAAGAAAAAAAATATTCCTGTGTTACATTCCACTTATTAAGAATTTTTGCTTTACTCTTTCTTGCCCTGAACGTGTGTAGTAAGTTTCTGAGGCCTGTTCTTTACTTCTGGATGTTATTAAATGAAATTCCAGGGGCTGGCCCCATGGCCGAGTGGTTAAGTTCGCGCACTCCACTGCAGGTGGCCCAGTGTTTCGTTGGTTCGAATCCTGGGCCTGGACATGGCACTGCTCATCAAACCACACTGAGGCAGCACCCCACATGCCACAACTAGAAGGACCCACAACGAAGAATATGCAACTATGTACCAGGGGGCTTTGGGGAGAAAAAGGAAAAAAATAAAATCTTTAAAAAAAAAAAGAAATTCCAGAACTCAGACATGCAGACCACAGTGTTCAAGTGTGATTACTTGCCATGGAAATAATAATTAACTGACCATTTTTTCTGAAAGGAATAGATATTTGGGATTGTCTAATTGAGCTCATTAAAGTGCCTTATAATTTTCTTCCCTATTTTCCATGGAAAGGCTGAGTTTAAGTGATATTGCTGGATTCTTCAAACAATAGATTTATGTTATTTAAAATAACAATGATGTTGGAAAGCATCTCCGGTGGGTGTAGAGGCCTGAGGGCAGTGAGTTTAAGCTAAGGCCCCCTTGGGCCTGCAGATGGAAGGCCTTGAAGGCCCAGTTGTCCTTCCTGGGGAGCCTCCCCCTGCAGCTGTCCTACTGCTCACACCCCCATGGAAGGAGCCTTTATCCTGAGAGGAGCTGCAGAGCCCTGGAAAGCTGGGGGTGCACGTGCTCATGGGGTGGGGAGTATTGCCCTTTCTGAGGCTGTGGTTGTGGTTCCTTAGGGCTGGACATTTTAACGTTATGTTTGAGTTTTGCACCCACACTGTAGGTGCACTGAGTGTAATCTGTACACGTTGAGAAGTCTGTGAAGATCAGGTGTTCTGTGGACAAAGGTTCATGAATTTGGAGTTCATGTGGGTCAGAAGCTTAAACTGAATTCAGCTGAGAGTTTCCTCACTTGTGAGGATGGGAGCTTGGGGGAGGCAGTGCCTCCATGCTCACAGGAGAGGGATGGTGTGTGGGGTTCCCAGAGTGCATTCCTGTGGCTGCTCAGGGGTCCCCACCCTTCTTCACAAGGCCAAAGCCACGCTAGGGGTGACATCTCAACCAACAGTGTTTACACCCTAAATTTGGGAATATGGTCACTTTCTGAATGTGGGTTTTCCTTCTGAACTGTAGGCAAGCAGGCTGCTTCTCTGGGCTGAGTGGAATATTCGTGTTTCTCTCCATGGACTCCTTTATCTATTGAAGGTTGCAGCCCTTTGATTCTAGTCTCCATTAGCACTTGGGCTTTAAACTGTAAGGTGACTGTGAGATAGAATGTGAGTAAGACAAGAACATTGTGGAGCCAAATAGAATTCTTGTTTCATTTAGGCAAGAGAACCTCGTGATGTGAGATGGGTGTATTTAAGTTCTCAGGTGCTTTTTCCATTTTTAGGTCAGTTTTGAGTGTCCCTGTGCCTAGAGAGCTTTGACATTTGAAAGGCTATGCTATTCCTAAGGCAAATGAATTTGTATTTTAATGGATGTGAGGAGAAAGCACTTGAATTTCTATTTTCAATGATATGAGGAAACAGTCAAAGCTTGTGTAAATCTTTGGAATTCCGACTTTATTGCAGGGCTTTATTGCAAACCCCAAATGTATAATATTGTGCTACTCCTTCCTGAAAATCTCCCCAGTGTGAAAGATAGTGGAGGGACCAACCATAATAGCCCTTGTCCTTTTAGTTAGAGAGGGGTTTGTAATTTTTTTATGTTTTACAATTGTATACCCTTTAGTGTTTAAAGGATTGAATCTTGGAGTGGTTTCCTTTGTAGAAATGTTAAAATTAAATTAATTTTAAAAACTGAAGTTAATTAAAGATAATGGTCAAGCATTGGAAAATGTGGTGTCTACAAATTTCTCTCATTTTAAATAAATAATGCATGGGAAAGTTTAAAAAATTCCTGAGAGGAAACTCCCTTAAGGTGACTCCCCGCCTGCTCGTCCTGCCCCGCTCCTCTGCCTGACTCCAACCTTCCTCACATGGCCAGTGTTGCTCACTGCTTCATCAGCCTGTTAGTGTTTCTTTCTGTAAAACCCAGCCAGTGTGAATGCCTCTTTTCTTCCCCCTGTCTCTTCTTGTAATGAGTGGCCAGGGTCCACATATTTGCTGTTTGACTGCTGACAACTTAAGCCTCACCTTCCCTTTCCCCTGGGCCTTCTTCCCTGGACGGGCTGATGAGAAAGCCTGGAGGCTCCTGCACTGTGGGCTGCTGCTTGCTGGGCAGCTCCTCCTGGGCACTGTGCTGCCCTGTGTTGCACTGTTGACCCAGCAAACTGGTTTCTAACTACAGAGGACTCCAAGTTGGCAGTTTCAGTTCCTTTGGGAGCAGGAGGATGAAAATGAGGCCGTTCTTCCTGTGGTCCTGAGTCCTTTATCTTGGGTGGAAACTCTCTGTCATTAGAGTGAAGATGAGACTGAGGCTGCGGTTGCCGCAACATTAGTGGAGGTCTGAGGTTACATGGGTGATTATACCCTATAAATGAAGTGAGCCCATCAGATGGTCACTCTTTAAAGAGCAGTTATTTCAGAGAGAAAGAAGACACGGGGAATGGCAGCCAGTAGATGGCAAGATTCCAGAGGGCTCACCAGGACCCCTAAGTAACTCTGTTGGTGCCACCCCTGCATCTATTACAACAAAGATCCTGACCCTCTGGGTTAGAGTGGAGAACACCACAGTCTGAGTTTGTCACAGCAAAGGGATTAGGTCAAACCTGACTTAAGCCTGGGTTCCTCAAACTCCATTAAGCAACCAGTTGTGGAGGAGGCCTCTGACCCTGATGGCAGTGGTGTGAGGTTCTCTGGAGGAGGGCCTTAAGTTGTCCATAGGCTCCTGATGAAGAAACTGTT
Source organism: Equus quagga (assembly GCF_021613505.1). Classification (NCBI taxonomy): domain Eukaryota; kingdom Metazoa; phylum Chordata; class Mammalia; order Perissodactyla; family Equidae; genus Equus; species Equus quagga. The sequence goes on along the minus strand of NC_060280.1, from coordinate 85,401,985 downwards.
ACAGAACCTGAAGTGAGTTCGCTCACCCGTTGCGCAGCAAGCCACTATCTGACACTGGGTGTGGTGGAAGAAAGTAGGAATTTTATTTTTGCACAGCGCTGAGCAAGGAGAGAGGGCAGCTAACACTGAAATCCCAAACTTCCCAAAAAGCTAAAAGGAAGGGTTTTTCTTTGGGGTCTTAGGTAGGGGAGGGGGAGCATATGGCCTTGCTGGTGGGAGCTTTCCCACCAGCCTGTCTTTGGCTTTGAGAGGCTTGCAGAGAGGAGGGAGCCCGTGACCTTGCTGGTCATCAGCTTTCCCACCAGCCTCTATCTCCTTGCTGGGAGGAGACAGTGAATCCAGGTGCTTGTCCTTGACGGTGTCTGTGTCCACAGAGGATAGTGGATTCTGGAGCCAGGAAGCCAGGGAGTAAGCAGAGAATGAGTGTTTTGGTTTTAACCCCATATATGCTGGGTTGAATGTGGGGAAACTGATATTAGGGTCTATATCAAAACTGCCCCATGTCCCACGCTATATGCCATTAGAGCTGCTGTTGTCACCAGGTACTGAGATCTCTTGAAATAGAGGCTCTCACAGCACTGAGCATGTGACCCTCTACCAAGGCACCTATTATGCCTTTGGCCTTAGAGACAGCACCTTGCTGGCTGAGCCCAGTTAGTGACACCTACTTGTGATATGATGGAGGCTAACCGTGGCCAGGCAGCGTATGCCACCTGCAGGAGGGGATGGCCCTTCTTCAGTTTATTGAAATGCTGTGGTGCTGGAGGCCACCCCTCTCCCAGACACCTTGGTTCCCTGTGCAGTTTCTTAGAATGCACGGCACTGAGGAGTGCATGGACTTTAAGGACAATACATATTTGTACATGATGGAGCTCAGTGGAGAGCTGCTGCCCTTCATCCCTTAACTGGGACATCCCTGATGAAGAACCAAACCCAGGTGTCACCACAGCAAAGCAAACTTAAGGCAGTCATCTTCCTACTGGCCCAAAGTTGGCCTCTTCTGCATATGTTCACAAACTCTTGAATTATTGTCTGAGATGCCCCTTTGTGGTAAAAGAACTCTGAGAATCTCTTGACTCAGAGATACTCAAAACAGAAATCAAGGTAACACTTGTCTGTATGTTACTAGGTCTACAATACAAGGACTCACCAGGACACTCATCATCCACCTTGGAGTTCTGACACTACTGATAGTGACCATGGCACTTAGACGATACAGTGCCGTGCTCTCCAACAGGCATTCGATGGAAGTTTCCCCTCCCTTAGGGGTCTCAGCTTGTAGAGCACCATACTGGCTTATTGAGATCAGTTGCATGACAGATGTCCTGTTTCAGTCATCACCAGCAAATTGTACTGAGTCTGTCTTCATCTTCTTTGGAAAGACTTCAGGCTTTATTGATCAGAATTTATACAGTTCCCACATAACCTTTCTCTCTGCATCCATACACTTTGCACTATGTTTCTCATTTTGTATTACTATAGTCCATTTATTACAGTTTCTGACCCATATTGACGCATTACAGTGCACAGTGCACATTAGCATTGACTCTGTGTGTTACACACTGTATGGGTTTTGGCGAATGTGTAATGACATGGACCCATCATTTCTGTATCATGGAGTGTAGTTTCACTTCCCTGAAACTCCCCTGTTCTCCACCTATCGACTCATCCCTCCCCCACTCCCCAAATCCTTCACAACCAAAGATCTTTCTAGTAACTCATGCTTTTGTCTTTTCTAGAATGTTATGTACTTGGAATCGTACACTGCATAGCCTTGTCACATTGGCTTCTTTACTTAGGAACATACTTTTAAGGATCCTCCATGTGTTTTCGTGGCTTGATACCTCATTTCTGTTTATCACTGAACAGTATTTCATTGTGTCGATGCACCACTGATTGTTTTTGTCTGTTGGAGTCTTGAAGGACAGCTTGCTTAAAACTCTAACTCTTGGGGCTGGCCCAGTGGCACAGCGGTTAAGTTGGCACGTTCTGCTTCAGCAGTCTGGGGTTCGCCAGTTCAGATCCTGGGCCTGGACCTACGCACCACTTAGCAAGCCACACTGTGGCAGGTGTCCCACATATAAAATAGAGGAAAAGGGCACAGATGCTAGATCAGGGACAATCTTCCTCAGCAAAAAGAAGAGGATTGGTGGTGGATGTTAGCTCAGGGCTAATCTTCCTCAAAAAAAAAAAAAAAAAAAACCACCTCTAACTCTTGCCAATTGTGAATACAGTACCTACAAACATTCATGTGTAGGTTTTCTGTTAACATAAGGTTTCAATTCATTTGGAAAAATACCAAGGAGTCTTATTGCTGGATCTTACTCTATGTAGTAACAGCGTATTTTGTTTTTTAAAAAAATTCCTGTCTTCCATTGTAGGCATACCAAATTCCATTTCCACCAGCAATGAATGAGGATTACCTATAGTTTGCGTTTTCACCGATATTTGGTGTTCTGAGTGTTTTGAGTTTTACCCATTTAATAAGTGTTGAATGATAGCTTGTTTTATTTGCAATTTCCCAATGACATTTGATGAGAAGTAGGTTTTCATATTGCTTATTTCCCATCTGTGTATCTTCTTCAGTGAGCTGTCTGTTCAGATCTTTTGCCCATTTTTTACTTGGGTTTTTTGTCTTCTGACTTGAGTTTTAAGAGTTCTCTGGATATTTCAGATGACCAGTCATTTATCTGATAAATGTTTTACAAAGATTTTCTCTTACTTTAATTGTGTTTTTATTCTCTTAACACTGTCTTTCTCAGAGCAGGAGTTTTTCATTTTAATAATGTAAAAGGAGGAGTTTTTCATTTTAATAATGTAAAATTTGTGTTTGTTTCTTTTTGGTTTTGTATCTAAAAATTCATCTCCAAACGCAAGGTGATCTGAATTTTCTCCTATGTTATCTTCTAGGAGTTTATTCCTTTGGTATTTTACATTTAGATCACTGATGTGTTTTGACTTAATTTTTCTGAAAGGTGTAAGGCCTGTGTCTACGTTCATTTTCTGTGTGTGTGTTTGCATGTGGATATCCATACTTCCACGATATTTGTTTCAAAGACTTTCTTTTTCATTTGAATTCCTTCTTTGTCAAAGATCAGTTGACTCTATTTGTGATGGTCTATAAGGAAGGCAGTTGACTCACATATCCTTCAACCTTGCTATACATTGGTATTAATTCTAGGAGTTCTTGGTTATTGTGAGTTCTTTCAGAGGTTTCACAGGTGCAATCATGCTATATGGAACAAATGCTATGAATTTAGCTGCAGAATTCATAAAGATGTTCCATCTCCAGAAGTGAAAGTTCCCCTCTATTACCAGTTTGTTAACATAAACGGATGTTGGGTTTTATCAAATCCTTTTTTATTTTCATTTCACCGTTCTTTCCTTTCTGATATTAGTAATTTCTGTCTTCCCTCTTTATCTTCATTAAAGTTTATAAATTTTATTAGGCTTCTCAAAGAACCACGTTTCTTTTTTGTTTTAATTTTCTCCATTGATTTCCCAGTGGCATTGATTTCTAATTTTTATTTTTCCTTTTATTGTGCTTACTTTTGGTTTAATTTGCTATTCTTTTTATTATTTACTAAGGTAGATGCTTAGAGATCTTTGGTGTTTCCAGTATATTCTTTCAATGACATACATTTCCCTCTGGGCACTGCTTTTGCTGCATCCAAGAACCTTTGGTATGTTGCATTTTCATTTTATTTAGTTCAAAATATTTTTTCATTTCTCGAGACTTCTTTGATACTATGTATTATTTAGAGGTGTGTTGTTTAATCTCCACATGGTTGGGGATTTTCCAACTATCTTGCTGTTACTGACTTCTAGAGGAATGCCTGTGTGGTGTGAAAGCATATTTTGTATGATTTCTATTCCTTCAGATTTGCTAAGGTGTGCTTTATGTCCCAGAATGTGGATTGTCTTGGTCAGTGTTCCCCATGAACTTGAGAAGAATGTGTATCCTGCTGCTGTTGCATGAAGTATTCCATAGATTACAATGAAATCCAGTTGTTCCACAGTGCTGTTCAGTTCACCTCTGTCCTTGATTTCCTGCCTACTGGGATTTATATTTCTTGGTAAAGGGGTGTTGAAATATAGAACTATTATACAAGACTCATCTCTTTTTCCATGCATTCTATCAGTTCTTGCCTTATGTATTTTGCCCCTCTGTTGTTACACACATACACGTCAAAGATGGCTCTAACTTTTTGGAGAATAGACACCTTTATCAGTATGCAATGCCCCTCTTTATCTCTGATATTTCCTTGGTTTGGAATCTGCATTGTCTATAATTTATATATGGATGACAACTTTCTTTTGATTAGTGTTGGCATGGTCTGTTTTTCTCCATCCCTGTACCCTTCATCCTTCTGTGTCTTTATACTGAAAGTGAGTTTCTTGTCGACAGTATATAACTGTTTGTTTTTTAAAAATCTGCTATCACTATACCTTTCAAATATATTGAGACCATTTTGGATTTAAGTGGTTATTGGGATTAATATTTACCACTACTTTTACTGTTTTTTATAGCTTCCTCTGGTTGATTTTTAAAAATTTTTATCTATTTTTTTATTGTGGTAACATTGGTTTATAATATTATATAAATTTCAAGTGTACGTTGTTATATTTTGATTTCTTTGTAGATTATATCCTGTTATCCACCCAAAGACTAATTAAAATCCATCACCATACACATATGCCTGATCACCCCTTTTGCCTTCCTCTCTCCCCCCTTTGCCTCTGGTCACCACCAATCCAATCTGTGTCTCTATGAGATTGTTGTGGTTTTTATCTTCTGTTTATGTGTGAGATCATGTGGTATTTCACTTTCTCCCTTTGATTTATTTTGCTTAGCATTATACCCTTAAGGTCCATCCATGTTGTCACAAAGAGCCAGATTTCATCATTTCTTATGGCTGAGCAGTACTCCATTGTGTATACAGACCACATCTTTATGCATTCATCCCTTGATGGGCATCTAGGTTGCTTGCAATTCTTGGCTATTGTGAATAATGCTGCAACAAACATAAGGTTGTATATATCTTTATGCATTCATATTTTCATGTTGTTTGGATAAATAACCAGTAGTGGGATAGCTGGGTCATATGGTATTTCTACTCTTAATCTTTTGAGGAATCTCCATACTGTTTTCCATAATGGCTACACGAGTTTGCACTTCCAACAGCTGTGTATGAGGGTTCCCTTCTCTCCACATCCTCTCGAAACTTGTTATTTCCTGTCTTGTTAATTATAGCCATTCTGGCATGCATGAGGTGATTTGCATTTCCCTGATAATTAGTGATGTTGAACATCTTTTCATGTGCCTGTTGGCCATCTGTATATCTTCTTTAGGTAAATGTCTGTTCAGGTCTTTTGCCCATTTTTTAATTGGGTTGGCAGTTTTTTTGTTGAGATATATGAGTTCTTTATATGTTTTTTATATTAACTCCTTACCAGATATATGGCTTGCAAATATCTTCTCCCAATTGTTAGGTTGTCTTTTTCTTTTATTGATGGTTTCCTTTGCTCTGCAGAAGCTTTTTAGTTTGTTGTAGTCCCATTTGTTTATTTTTTTCTGTTGTCTCCCTTACCCAGACAGACATGGGACTTGAAAATATGCTAAGACCAATGTTGAAGAGCATACTGCCTATGTTTTCTTCTAGAAGTTTCATGTCTTTGATTCAAGTCTTTAATCCACTTTGACTTAATTTTTGTGTATGGTGTGAGATAATGGTCTACTTTCATTCTTTTGCATGTGGCTGTCCAGTTTTCCCAACACCATTTATTGAAGAGATTTTCCTTTCTCCATTGTATGTTCTTGGCTCCCTTGTCAAAAATTAGCTGCCCATAGATGTGTCAGTTTATTTCTGGGCTCTTGATTCTGTTCCATTGATCTGTGTGTCTGTGTCAGTACCATGCTGTTTTGATTACTATAGCTTTGTTATATATTTTGAAGTCAAGGAGTGTGATACCTCTAGCTTTGTTCTTTTTTCTCAGGATTCCTTTGGCTATTCTGGGTCTTTTGTTGTTCCGTATAAATTTTAGGATCCTTTGCACTATTTCTGTGAAAAATGTCATTGGAACTTTGATAGGGATTGCCTTGAATCTGTAGATTGCTTTAGGAAGTATGGACCTTTTAACTATGTTAATTCTTCCAATCCAAGAGCATGGAATATCTTTCCATTTCTTTGCATCTTCTTCAATTTCTTTCAACAACGTTTCATAGTTTTCAGTGTACAGATCCTTCACCTCTTTGGTTAAGTTTGTGTGTAGGTATTTTATTCTTTTTGTTGGAATTGTAAGATGGGATTGTATTCTTAATTTCTCTTTCTGCTACTTCATTGGTAGTGTAAGAAATGCAACTGATTTTTATATGTTGATTTTGTATCCTGCAACTTTACCATATTCATTATTTCTAAAAGTTTTTTGGTGGATTCTTTAGGGTTTTCTATATATAAAACCATGTCATCTATAAATAGTGACAGCTTCACTTCTTCCTTTCTGATTTAGATCCCTTTTTTTTTTTTTTTTCTTTTTCTTGCCTGATTGCTCTGGGTAGGGCTTTCAATACTATGATAAATAAGAATGGTGAAAATGGGCATCCTTGTCTGGTTCCTGTTCTTAGAGGAATAGCTTTCAGTTTTTCTCCACTGAGAATGACATTAGGGGCCGGCCTGGAGGCACAGCGGTTAAGTGCCCGCATTCCGCTTAGGCAGCCCAGGGTTCACCCATTCAGATCCTGGGTGTGGACATGGCACTGCTTGGCAAGCCATGCTGTGGTAGGTGTACCACATATAAAGTAGAGGAAGATGGGCACGGATGTTAGCTCAGGGCCAGTCTTCCTCAGCAAAAAGAGGAGGATTGGCAGCAGATCTTAGCTCAGGGCTAATCTTCCTCCAAAAAAAAAAAGAAAAAAAAGGATGACATTAGCTGTGGGTTTGTCATACATGGCCTTTATTATGTTGAGGTACCTTCCTTCTATACCCATTTTATTCAGGGTTTTTATCATAAATGGATGCTGTATCTTGTCAAATGCTTTCTCTGCATCTATTGAGATGATCATGTGATTTTTATACTTCATTTTATTAATGTGGTGTATCACATTGATTTGTGGATGTTGAACCATCCCTGGAATAAATCCCACTTGATCATGGTGTATGACCTTTTAAATGTATCATTGTATTTGATTTACTAGTACTTTGTTGAGGATTTTTACATCGATTTTCATCAGTGATATTGGCCTGTAATTTTCTTTCTTTGTGTGTGGTCCTTGTCTGGTTTTGGTATCAGGGTAATGTTGGCTTCATAGAATGAGTTATGAAGCTTCCCGTCCTCTTCAATTTTTGGGAAGTGTGTGAGAAAGATAGGTGTTAAGTTTTCTTTGAATGTTTGGTAGAATTCACCAGGGAAGCTGTCTGGTCCTGGACTTTTATTTTTGGGGAGGGTTTTGAGTACTGTTTCGATCTCCTTACTGGTGATTGGTCTATTCAAATTCTCTGTTTCTTCTTGATTCCATTTTGGAAGGTTGTATGATTCTAAGAATTTATCCCTTTCCTCTAGATTATCCAGTTTGTTGGCATACAGCTTTTCATAGTATTCTCTTATAGTCTTTTGTATTTCTGAGGTATCTGTTGTAATTTCTCCTTTCATTTCTGATTTTATTTATTTCAGCCTTCCTTTTTATTGGTGAGTCTAGCTAAATGCTTGTCAATTTTGTTTATCTTTTCAAAGAACCAGCTCTTGGTTTCACTGATCTTTTTCTATGGTGTTTTTAGTTTCTATTTCATTTATTTCTGCTCTGATTTTTATTATTTCTTTCCTTCTACTGATTTTGGGCTTTCTTCTTTTTTCAGTTCCTTTAGGTGCACTGTTAGACTATTTGAGATTTTTCTTGTTTGCTGAGGTAGGCCTTTATTGCTATAAACTTTCCTCTTAGAACCACATTTGCTGCGTCCCATAAATTTTGGTATGTCGTATTTTCATTTGTCTCCAGGTGTTTTTTTTTTTATTTCTCCTTTTATTTCTTTGTTGACCCAGTCGTTGTTCAGTAGTATTTTGTTTAATCTCCACATAATTGTGGCTAATTTTCTTCCTGTACTTGATTTCTGCTTTCATACCTTTGCGTTCAGAAAAGATGCTATTATTTCAGTCTTCTTAAATTTATTGAGACTTGTTTTATGGCATAATATGTCATCTGTCCTGGACAATGTTCTCTGTGCATTTGAAAAGAACGTGTGTTCTGTGGTTTTTGGATGGAATATTTTGTGTATATCTACTAAGACCAGCTGGTCTAATGTGTCATTTAAGGCCAGTGTTTCCTTACTGATTTTCAATTTGATCTATCCATTGGTGTAAGTGAAGCATTAAAAGTCCCCTGCTGTTGTTGTGTTGCTATTTCTCCTTTTATGTCTGTCAATAATTGTTTTATATATTTAGGTGCTCCTATATTGGCTGCATAGATATTTACAAGTATTATATCCTCTTGTTGGATTGTTCCCTTTATCATTATGTAGCGTCCTGCTTTGTCTCTTGTTACAGTTTTTGTTTCAAAGTGTATTTTTTCTGAAATAAGTATTGCTACCCCAGCTTTCGTTTCATTGCCATTTGCATGGAGTATCTTTGTCCATCCCTTCAGTTAAGTTTGTGTCTTTAGGTCTGAAGCGTGTCTCTTGTATGCAGCATATATATGGCTCTTGTTTTTTTATCCAATCAGCAACCCTGTGCCTTTTGATTGGAGCACTTAGTCCATTGACTTTTACAGTAGCTAATAAGTATGTACTTATTGCCATTTTGTTACTTTTTTTCTGGGTGTTTTAGTAGTTCTCCTGTGTTCCTTTCTTCTTCTCTTGCTCTCTTCCCTTGTGGTTTGATGGCTTGTTTAGTATTATGTTTGGATTCCTTTCTCTTAATTTTGTGATTACCATGAGGTTCATATGTAATAATCTATGTATATAGCAATCTATGTTAAGTTGATGGTCTCTTTAGTTTGACCTTTTGCTAAAAGCTCTACTCTTTTACTCCCCTCCTCCCACATTTTATGTTGTTGATATCATATCTAACCTCTTTTTTTGTGCATGTGTATCCATTACCCTCTTATTGTGGAAATAGACAGCTTTAGTACTTTTGTATTTTGACTTTCATGTTAGCTCCCTAGGTGGTTGATCTGCTACCTTTGTGTATTTGCCTTCACCAGTGATTTTATTAGTTTTTTTCCCATAATTTTCTTTTTCCAATTTGTGGTCTTTTTTCCACTTAAATACGTCCCTTTAGCATTTCTTGTAAAGTTAGTTTCTTGGTGCTAAACTCCTTTAGTTTTTGCTTGTCTGGGAAACTCTTTTATCTCTCCTTCCATTCTGAATGATAACCTTGCCAGGTAGAGTATTCTTAGCTGTAGGTTTTTTTTTTTTTCAGCACTTTAAATATATCATGCCACTCCCTTCCGGCCTGTAGGGTTTCTGCTGAGATGTCTGCTGATAGCCTCATGGGGTTGTTACTGAAAGTTTGGTCTCTGAACCCAATGTCAATCCCAATAACAAGAACAGAGTCTTGAGTGAAAAGGAAAGACAGCTTTACTTTGCCAGGCAGGGGGAGCAAAGCAGCACCTAGTGCCTCAAGAATTGCTAGCTCCCTGTTAAGAAATGGGTAGGGGTTTTTATTTGGGGTTTTAGGTAGAGGAGGTGGGCATGTAGCCTTGGCTGGCGTTTTCCCACCACTCTGCATTTGGCCTTGTGAGCTCATTTGCAGGGCAAGATAAGAGAATTCACACAGGGGTGTCCTTGGCTGTTTGTCTCTGTGGCAGATGGTGGATTGTGGTGCCAGGAAGCTCTGGGAAGCTTCAGTTTCTTGATATTCTCTGGGCACTAGTTTCTCTGTAAAAGAACTTCAAGGATCTGTATCAGCCACAACTTTAGTGGCAGCCCAACTTGAGGCCACGTGGGCTTTAACAATTTGTAACTTCTATTTGGTTGTAAAGCTCAGGGAGTCAGAGGTTAAAGACACATTTACATGTGAGTGTAACTAAAGAAGTAGGGGACTTGGAATGTGTGCTTTTAGTTTTAACCCCATATACACTGGGTTCACTGTAAGGGAACTGATATCAGAGCTGGTATTAAGAGCCAGGAACAGGGTTTCCTTTGTATATAACTTGCTGCCTTTCTCTTACAGCTTTTAGGATTCTCCTTTTATCTTTAATTGTTGACATTTTAGTTATAATGTGTCTTGGTGTAGGCCTCTTTGTTTTATCTTGTTTGGTGCTCTCTGTGCTTCCTGTACCTGGATGTCTGTTTCCTTCCTTAGGTTAGGAAAATTGACAGCTATTATTTCTTCAAATAGATTCTCTGCCCCTTTCTCTCTCTCTTCTCCTTCTGGGACACCTATACAATGGATGTTAGTGCACTTGATGTTTTCCCAGAGTTCCCTTAGACTGTCCTTGTTCTTTTTAATTCTTTTATCTGTTCACCTTGGGTGATTTCCTCTAGTCTTTTGTCCAGCTCAGTGATCTGTTCTTCTGTAACATCTACTCTGCTATTGAGTCCCTCTGGTGAATTTTTCATTTCTAGTATTGTATTCTTCATTTCTGATTTTTTCTTTTTTTATAATTTCCAATTCTTTGTTGACGTTCTCACTGAATTCATCCATTCTTCTCCCAAGATCAGTGAACATCCTTATAACTCTTAGTTTGAACTGTTTGTTATGCAGATTGTTTACTTCTGTTTTGTTGAGTTCTTTCTCTGGGGTTTTGTCCTGTTCCTTTATTTGGAAGGTATTCCTTTGTCTCTTCATTTTGCCTCTTTCTCTGTGCTTATATCTTTGTAGTTGGTGGGTCAGCCATGTCTCCCGATCTTGAAGAGGTGGCCTTATGTAAGAGATGCCTTATGCAGTCCAGTAGTTTGCTTCCCTCTTGTCACCAGTTCCAAATGTTCCAGGAGTGTCCCCTATGTGGGCTATGTATGTCCTTGTGTCATGGGATGGTTGCTCTTGCTGTAAGTGCCCAGGGAGGCTAGGCTGTCCTGCTGGCCAGCTTGTTGTAATGCTCAGTTGTGTGTGGCTGCCTTGGTCATTTCAGGCACTTTATTGGGCATGGGGAGCCCCAGTACAGTTGGCTACAAGGTCTAATAGCACACTCCTGTTGCAGTTTTCCTCTTAAGTGTGTAAGCCCCTAGAGTGGCTGATTGCTAGGCTCACGGTCTTACAATTGCTGTAGGCCTCTGGGCTGCAAGGCTGGTGTCAGCTCTCTTAGGGTTGCAGCTGAATGGGGCCAGCCCCAGACATGGGAGCACTCAATTGTTTCAGACTTTTGAAGGTGGGGCCGATCTCCTATGTGGCTGTGTCAGAAGCACAAGTCTCCTGCAGCTGACAGGCCCCACCACCTACGGGGTGACACACCCCATCAACACAGTCCTGCCTCATGCACATGCCCTGACCCACTGTAGTGGACCCAGTCACCCCAGTGCAGAGGCCCCACACAGTCTACCAATGCAGGCCCACCCATCGCACATGCCCTGCCCCACAGAGGCAGACCCACACACCTAATTGCAAAGGTTCCAGACACCCCACCTATGTGGGCCCACAAGTTGCCCAAGGGCTTGCTCTTGGGTGGGGCAGTCCCTAGTGTGGGTTGCCTGTCCTAGCTAAGCTGGATTAAATTGGTGCTCTAGTGGGTAGGGCAGACCCTGGGCTAACAGGCCAGGGGAAGGACTCCAGTGGCATCTGCCAGCGTCTGTGTCAGCATGCCTATATTAGGTCACAACAATGGCTCCTACCAGTGTCTCAGTCCCTAGAGAGGTCTCACCTCTCACCAAGATGCATCCAGAGTCTATCACATGAGTCTCTTTTTACCAAAGGACTCTACACCTTTCTTTCTGGTGATGGGTGAACTCGTGTGTGGGCCTTTCAAGAGCAGGCTTTTTTCCCCCTTATGTCTGATAGCTTTTCTGGGGTTATTCTCCATCATACTTCATAGCCAGAAAAGCCAGGTATTACGACACTTGTCTCAGTTGTGCCAAGTCCAAAAGCTGTTATTGTGGTAACACTCCCCTGCTGAGGTCCCTCACCCTCCAGGGAAGGCTTCATACCTTAAGGTTGCTCCCGGCCAGCTGTGAAGCATCATGGCTACAAGTTGGCTCTTTTTCTCTCCAGAAAGGAATTTCTGCCTCTTCCACCTCAGTCTGCACTGTCCCTTGTTGGATTCTTTTTTCCAGTTTGCAGTTCTCTCTGAGGGGTAATTGTTCCAAGAGCAGTGTAAATTCGTTGTGTCTGTGGGAGGAGGTGAGTTCAGAGTCTGACTTTGCCACCATCTTTCTCACTTTTTTTTGTCTTCCACATTTTTTCTACCTTCTCTGCTGAAATTGAGCATTTTACTTGATTCCTTTTTTCCTCTCCTAGCATATCAATTACACATTTTTTGAAAAATTCTTTTAGTTGATTGCCCTTGAGTTTTCAGTACACATTTACACCTAACCCACCTTTTCTGTCACATAACACTATAACATGTCACTGTCTGCGAACACTTCATAACACACTGTTCCCAATTCTGCTCCCTGTGCCTTGTCACATTGCTGTCATTTATTTCTCTGGTCCATAAGCTTCTCATTACCAAACACATTGTTGCTGTTATTATTTTAAAAATGTCATCTGTTATATTAATTGGAAAAATATAAAATATATTTTACTTTCATTTTTTCTATTCTAATCTTCTACCTTTATCATTTACTTTTCTGATAAATTGTTGAACAATTCATTCAAAGTAAGTGACTCATGACAAATTTCCTCAATTTTTGTCTCAGAAAGTCCTCATTTCTTCATTATTTTTGAAGGATAATTTTGCTTGACAGAGAATTCCAGGAAAGTGGGTTTTTTTAATTTTCAGCACATTAAAATGTCACTCTACTCTGCTCTTGTTGCATGGTTTTTGAAAAGAAGTCCAATTTAATTCAAATCTTTGTTTCCTTATACCTAAGGTGTGTTTCTTCTCTGGCATTTCCCAATATATTCTCTATGTTTGATTTTTCTCTAGTTTGGATATGATGTACTTGAGTGTGCACTTTTGTAGTTTATCATGTTTAGTGTTCCCTGAGCTTCCTGGATGTGCAGTTTGCTGGCTATCAATAGTTTTAGGATATATTGATGATTATTACTTCACTTGTTTTTTCTGTTTCTTTCTCTTTCTTTTCCTTCAGGTATTCCCATTATGTGTATTTTAGACCTTCTGTTAAAGAGGGTTGTCCTAGGCTTTATGGATATTGTGTTCTGCCTTTTTTGTTCTGTCTGATAATGATAATATTTGCTTCATTGTATGGCATTTGTCATTTCCCAAAATGTTCTTGAACCTGCCATAACAGAGAAATATGATGAAAGGTGATCACAGTAAAAATGTGTAAATAATTTCCATGTTCATCATGCTGTTAAATTGATGAGGAAGTGTGTACAGAAAAACAGTGAGTTTTGATGATCACATCATAGAATAAATGTTTGGAGATGATGCAGTCATACACAACCTTCCTACAAAGGGAGAATGGATGTCCAGTGCTGTCAGTCTTATGCATCCTATTATACAAACGTTTGTGGTGTTTCAGGACTCAGTGGTCATTGAGGACGTTGCTGTGAGCTTCACCTCAGAGGAGTGGGCTTTACTGGATCCTTCACAGAAGAAACTCTACAGAGATGTGATGTGGGAAACTTTCAGGATCCTGGCCTCAGTAGGTAAGAATGAGGACATTCCTTCACTGCATCAATTAGAGAACATGTCTATCTTGCCCATCAACATTGTTCTAAGATGTAGAATGTGGAAAGGGGGGTGTTGGTAAATAAACCAGATATGGTCATAGCTTATCATGGTCTTAGAATCTAAAAACTTTTCTATATCAACTTTCTGGGTCTGCATTTCAGGAAAAACATGGGAAGATCATGATATTGAAGATCAGCACAAAAACCAGGGGAGAAAACAAAGGTGAGTCACACTCACAAGAGTAAGTGGTCTCTCACATGAGAATCCTGGTAGGTTATGAAACTTTAAAAAGAAACAAGACGACCCATGAGCCAAATTTAGCTATGAGAAAAGTTTCACCAAATATACTTTCTGAAATGTGATGTACAGGATCAGCGTTTGTGAAATAGCTCACTCGGAAACAGTAATAACAAACCCTATACGTGAATATCACTGGATAATAGCAGGGGTGCAGTCCTCTTGCAGAGCACTCAATATATTCAATTTCACAGAATTCTGACAAAGCATAAAATCTAAACTTTTCCTATAAATCACAATAAATATAACAAATATAAAATCATTAGTAAAGAAATCATTAATGGGGCCAGCCTGGTGGGACAGTGATTAAGTTTGCACATTTGGCTTCAGTGGCCTGGGGTTCACCAGGTGCAGACTTGAGTACCACTTGTCAAGCCATCCTGTGGCAGGTGTCCCACGTATAAAGTAGAGGAGGATGAGCACAGATGTTAGCTCAGGGCCAATCTTCCTCAGCAGAAGGAGGAGGATTTGTGGCAGATGTTAGCTCAGGGTTACTCTTCCTCAAAAAAAAAAAAAAAAAATCATTAACAATGTGCTTCTCACTTTTTACAGAAGTCATATGGAATTGAGACTCTGTGAAAGTGAAGAGGGTAGTCAATGTGGAGAAAACTTCAGCCTTATTCCAAATCTCAATCTGATTGAGAAAACCACTGGAGCTAAACCACATGAATGTAGTGCATGTGGAAAAGTCTTCATGCATCATTCATCCCTTAATAGGCATGTTAGACATCACACTGGACACAAATCATATGAGTATCAAAAATATGGAGAGAAGCCATATAAATGTAAGGAAAGTGGGAAAGCCTTCACTTTTTCTAGTTTTCTTCAAATGCATGGAAGAACTCACACTGGTGAGAAACCTTATCAATGTAAAAAATGTAGTAAAGCCTTCACTTTCTCCAGTTCTCTTCGAATACATGAAAGAATTCATACTGGAGAGAAACCCTATGAATGTAAGGAATGTGGGAAAGCCTTCATTTCTTCCAGTGCATTTCGAGTACACGAAAGGAGTCACAGTGGAGAAAAACCCTATGAATGTAAAAATTGTCATAAAGCATTCAGTCATTCCAGCACTCTTCGAATACATGAGAGACGTCACACTTTAGAAAAACCCTATCAATGTAAGGAATGTGGGAAAGCCTTTATTGCTCTCACAAACCTTCGAGTACACATGGTCACTCACACTGGAGACGGACCTTATAAATGTAAGGAATGTGAGAAAGTATTCATTTATCCCAGTTCATTTCGAATACATGAAAGGAGTCACACTGGCGAGAAACCCTATGAATGTAAAGAATGTGGGAAAGCCTTCAGTTTGTACACTAACTTAAAAAAACACAAAAGGACTCACACAGGAGGGACACCCTATGTATGTAAGGAATGTGGTAAGGCTTTTATTTCTCTTCAAGTTTTCAAAATACATGAAAGAAATCACAATAGACAGAAATTCTATGAATGTAAAAAATGCAATAAAGCATTTACTTGTCCCAGTTCTCTTCAAATACATGAAAGAACTCATACTGGAGAGAAACCCTATGAATGTAAGGAATGTGGGAAAGCCTTTGTAGTTCCCTCAAGCCTGCGATCACACATGATCTTTCACACTGGAGATGGACCTTATAAATGTAAGGAATGTCAGAAAGCATTCATTTCTCCCAGTTCACTTCAAAGACATGAAAGGATTCACACTGGAGAGAAACCCTATGAATGTAAAGAATGCAGTAAAGCATTCAGTTATACCAGTTCTCTTCGAAAACATGAAAGAACTCATACTGGAGAGAAACCCTATGAATGTAAAAAATGTAGTAAAGCCTTCACTACTTCCAGTTGTCTTCGAAGACATGAAAGAACTCATACTGGAGATAAACCCTACGGTTGTAAGGAATGTGGGAAAGCCTTTATAGATTCTTCAAGCCTTCGATCACATATGATGTTTCACACTGGAAATAGACCTTATAAATGTAAGGAATGTGAGAAAGCATTCATTTATCCCAGATTCCTCCGAAGACATGAAAGAAGTCACACTGGTGAGAAACCCTATGGATGTAAAGAATGTGGGAAAGCCTTCAGTTCTCATCAAAATTTCCAAATACATAAAAGAAATCATTGGACAGAAACCATATGAATGTAAAAAGATGTAGTAAAGCATTTAGTTTTCTCAGTTCTCGGCAAAGACACGAAAGAGTTTCATATTGGAGAGAAACACTGTGATTGACAGAAAAGTGGGAACGACTTTATTTCTCATGAAAACTTTGGAGGATATGAGAGAATGCACACTAGAGGAAAAACCATATAAATGTAATGAATGTGAGAAAGTCTTTTGTCATCCCAGTTCTCTGAATGTATAAAAGGACTCACTTGACAAAAACCTCTTGAAAGTAAACAGCATGAGAAAGACTTCAGTTGGCCTACGTCACTATACGTGAAAATTCCACCAAAAAGAATATAAATGTAAGTAATATGAGAACAGTTGGCAGAAATTAACTTATGTATAATGCTCCAGGAAGTTTTCAACATGAAAGATTTGCATAAAAGTTGTAAATATATTGTTTACCAAGCCTCTTTCTTAAAGTGCAACATTGTATTGTGGATTTATGTTAATTACTTTCAGAAATGAACATTGAAGTGAGGTAATTCTACAAGTCATCAACAATAGTACAGAAGATTAGGGGCCGGCCCAGTGGTGTAGTGGTTAGGTTCATGCCCAGGGTTCACAGGTTCAGATGCCAGGCATGGACCTACATTGAGCCATCCATGTCAATGCATCCCATATACAAATAGAGGAAGATGGGCACAGATGTTAGCTCAGGGACCGTCTTCCTCAAGCAAAAAGAGGAAGATTCACAGCAGATGTCATCTCAGGGCCAATCTTCCTCACCAAAAAAAAAAAAGAGTACATAAGATTACTAGGTAGTGCTTTTTTCTTAAATCAGTCAATATTTTCTCTAATTTTTTTATCATGTTTTAATTGTTCTGTGTTAAGACATCACTGAAAAATGACAGTTTGTGTTTCTTGGGATTTTTTTTTTTTACTGGCCTTGTGTTGCAGTTCCTGGATGTGCCTAACCCATTGTATATGTTCCTTTCTTAGAGAAAGCTCCTTTTGGGGGTGGTGGGTATAGGAGCCTATTTTTACTTTTTATACTATTAAACAGTTGGAATAAATTTTTATGTATGGCAAGTTTATCAAAGTAGTTTCAATGAATTGTTACTTTCATATTTGGGTCTTTGTTCTTTGTCCTTCCTTCTGACTGGTGACTGATTTGGTGAACAGACCTTGAAATAAGTAGAGGCCTGTGATAGGGCAACAAATTCTAGAGCTGGACACATCACCCCTATATTGCATTATGTCAGTGAGGGTAATATTAAGAACCAGATGTTTAAGAATCCATCCCCTTTATGGTGCCGTGTTGGAATTCCCCAATGGCCTCACTTGCATGAGATTTGGAAGGCAGAAGCACACAAGGCCTTAGGCAGATTTGGGAGCCACGACACAGGGAGGGAGACAGTTATGTAGGAGCTTCAAGGAAACCACTTTCCAGCCCATTTTCTGGATTCTTTGAGTATCTTGAAAACCACCAACACCTATTTGATTTCCATTTTCTTACACGTGTATTTTCCACTCATGTTTTTACAAGTTTCACGTCAAAGATTCATTAGAGTTTGGATTTTTCTGTAAGGCCTCTTGTGTTCACCAGGAAACTAATTCAGACCTTTGTGGTTGAGAGTGTTCTCTGAGTCCCCGCTTCTCTAGATGATAGCTGAATAAGGTTTAATGTGTATAGGAGAGACCTTATGCTGTTAATAGTGCTAGTGAACACATTTTCCTGATTCACCATGACGTCTACAATAGGGCATAAAAAGAAGGATATGGGAGTCCATTTCTCTCCTGCATTGTGCAGTGGCTGCCTTGACCCAGTTCTTCCATGAGAACAGTCACCTTTCTCGTGTCAGGAAGATTGTGTGTTTCCTGTTACTTGTATCTGAACATATTCCCTCAATATGTTTTCAAAAATGTATGATTGTGTGTCATTAAAATTATATGCATTTCCTTCTGAAATGAACACTTCTGTAGTTGTTTCAACGATACATTTTATCAACTATTTTCTAAGCCATCGTATGTTAATAACTATTATCATGGTTTTCATTTCCTGAGAGAAGATATTAAAGTCCATATTTATTATGGGTTTCCTGATATACATTGCAATTTTCTTTACTTAATCATTATGCATTATGAGTCAGTTTTATCATGTGTATTCAAATTCAGTTATTTTTTCCTCAGGCTAACTTTATTTTTTATTCTTTTATATGTACAATTTTTGTCATGAAACTAATTTCTCATTCATTCTTCACCCAAAACTTAAAATCATGGTGTTTTCAGTGCCCTCTTGTCAGTGACCTGCAGGATTGCACCTGTAGTGAGAGGGGTGTAACAAATTCTAGTAAGAATGACGACAGACCACAGAGGACTATGAGGAATAACAGTAACATGGTGCTCAGAAGGTCTTCTTACAAGATTTTGGCCTGTGTTTGTGGATTTGACTGCTATTCAAGGAAGCAGGTCACTTTCTGTATTGAAGCTGTGAGGAGGTAAACTTAATTCTATCCTTGGTAAACATTTTATTTTTGGTAAACATAATCATTGTTTTCTGCAAGGCAAAAACAATGTAATGGAACTAAAATTAATTTTTAAGAAGTCCCAGTTAGTCATTTTAGTAAGAAAAAGGAAATATTACTCATTTTTATGGTTTAGAATTTTATCTTTTACCAGTTTTACTGGGGTGGTTACAAGATACCGTTAGTTTCGTCTTGGTAACTGTGTATGTTTGATGAAGGAGGTGTGACGTTTGTCTCTTCAGCAGGATAAGACTTGAACTTGCAGTGAATGCAGGCCAGCTCCTGGTCCTCTGGAACAGATTTTGCCTTTCCTACTTATTATCAAATCACTGATATATTTCCCACAGTGTATTTAGACACTGTTTACCATAAAGTATCTCAGTTAGATTATATAAATTCACTTCTTACTATACACATGATATTTTTAATATCTTTGTGACTCAACTGAGGTCTTTCACTTTAGGTAAATTGTGAAACAAAACACACCTGGCAAGGGAGAGACACAGGACCACTGTGCCAATCAAGCCTTTCTTTCTCAGAGACTGTGCTCTTGATGCTAGTGTTTCAGCATCCCTCACCTGCCTTGCACTATAGAGTCAGTGTACCCAGTGTAGCAGAAATAAGGCATGGCAGGGTTTGGATATAACAGCATGAGACATACAAGTTCTTGCAGTCCTGGTGCTTATGTGTTTGTGGGAAAAGAGAGATGATTAACAAATGGCAAACCCTTGTCTTACAAGATGGAAATAAGGGCTCTGACGGAAAGTAAAACAAAACAAAACATTGAGCTAATAGGGTTGCTGAGATGTTTATACATCTCTTCTATGAAGGTAGGAGCCCAAATAAGTGAGAATGTCATTATTATTGTTATCTGGGACTTGAGACTTCCTATTGATTTCAGCCACAAATGTTTGTGGTGTCTTTTTGTGTTTAA
Source organism: Equus quagga (assembly GCF_021613505.1). NCBI lineage: Eukaryota > Metazoa > Chordata > Mammalia > Perissodactyla > Equidae > Equus > Equus quagga. Next base: position 85,382,411 of record NC_060280.1, on the reverse strand, counting down.
TGTCATTTGAGAGCATTTTTATTTACCTTTAAATACTTAAAATGTTGTAGTATTTGGCATTTTCATGTTGCTGCTGTATAGACTGTGCAACATACACCCCATTAAACCATGGAGTTCCTCCCACTTAGAGGAACAGTGGCCTTCATCTGCACTGTTCTAGCTCATCCTGAGTGTACTCTGTGAGTAGGGTGACGTCTATGCAAGTCCACTGTGATCTCCCAGTGGAAATACCACAAAGAGCTCTGGGTGTTTAGCAGCAATCAGCCAAGGAACAAGTGAGGTGAGCTGCAGAGAGAGGGTGTCATTTTGAGTAAGATCCTATTTGAGTGTAAGAGGAGAAATGGGAAATTGTCAACATCTTTTCATTACAGGAGTGGCTGGAAGTCTTTAGTTTCAATGATCCATAAAGTCTCACAGCCCATTTAGCTGTTCACAGGTTTCATCTCCTTATGCTTAGGTGTCCAGCTATGTTGTGGAAAAGTCAGAAACAACAGTAACAGCTACAAGGTTTCATAAAAAGCAAAATAAATTATTACTCTTTTCCATTTTTTTTTAGCGTTATGTATTGGAGGGATGTCGTTCAAATGGGCACCACAAGAGTGTTCTTTTTAGTGATGGCATGTTTTCCATTTTTTGATGGCAGTATTAGTATACAATTGTGAAAATTAACAACTATACCTAAAAAATATGCATTTATATGATTAATAGAAAACGAATAACAGAATCACCTTCGCATGTTAGGAGAACATTAAACTCTTCTGATCCTTGGTTTTTATGCATTCAGCACTTCTTTCTAGCACTGGGATCCTTCTTACGAAGAACTGAAGGACAGAGAAGAAGAATTCAGTCCTCAACTGGCCTTTCTTGGAACCCTGTCTTAATTGTGAAAAAACCCCCTAGGGTTGCACCTGCCCTCATCTCATACTCATAACTAGGAGTGAAGTGAAACGGCTCCCAGAATCTTTGAGTTTAAATCAGTTTCTGTGGACAGACCTGTAGAAATACTGTGGTTCTGAAACAAAAAAGTGTCTCCTGGGTGGGACCTGTCTGGGGACGTCCTTGCTCATGTGCATCAGCATCACTGCTTTCCATTACCATCCATAGACCACTTCCAGCTCGTTTCCCAGCTCAAGCCTGCTCTGTGTACACTTACGTGGAAACTTCTGTAGAAGTTCACACATATCCACCTCTGGAAAGTTTCTCTGAGGCAACACGAGGGAGCTGTGAGCTGAGAGGGTGACAGAAGCAGTGGTAGAAACCATGTCACGGGCACATTCTGTCAGTCACAGCCATCCAGCTGTCATATAATCATCAGATCTGCTTGCTTCCTTATTCACACAGCACTTACAAGTGACTGACTTTGAACGGGGAAACAAATGGCTCTAGAATTTGTCAAAATAACAGTCACTCCAGGAGCGTCTCCCCACATCCACTTACCATAGAGGCTTCAGCAGCCTCCCATGATGCATCCAAGAGTCGCCAAATCTACCCTGCTGGACATGAATCACCCAAGGCATTCTTGTACCCAAACTATTCTCCTCCAGTACTGCACTCAGAGAAGCCACCGATGGCAACTGACAGAGTCTTTTTATAAAGGGAGGCCCTCCCAGGGCCTGAGTTGATGATCCTCCACAGCCAGCTTCCCATTTGCCTTGGGTCATGAATGCAGGACCCCTCTGGCCTGCTAACCAGAGGCCTCCTCGTTGAAGAGATGTGGATACTTGCAGCATTGAGCCAAAAATGGCACTTCTGGCATATCACGTCTCCAGAGGGGAGTGTGTTCCCCTCTTCTGTGATTGATGTAATGCATTCTGGAGGAGGTCACCTCCTTTTTAGACACATTGGCCCCTTCAAGTGAGACATGGGGACACATGAATGACCAGGGAGTTCTTATACTTTGTGCACAGTGTGCACCACCCCACCTGATGGGTCCACTGCAGAGTTGCTGTGTTCTTCCCCAGATCAAACAGGCCAGCCCTGATCACAGATTGGATCAGATTGATGAGTCAAATTCCAGGTAATCATGCTGGCTATAGAGAATTCCGTGGGCAAGAAGCAGACTCATCTGCACACTTTTACTGATCCTTTACCCTTTGCCAATGATCTAGCTGTCTCATCCCACCAACAGCAACACCTCCTTACCCAAGGTCACTGGGAGAACTCTGGGATACTTTGCCTCACATACCCAAGTACGAATTAAAGTCACTCCTTTCTCTGCACATGTTACACCTCAGTCTGCAGAGGCTCATTTCCTTGCTCAGGGCTATAAATTCACTCAAATTTCTGAGACACATACTGACTCCTCAGACCTGATGGCATTTATCTTGGTCCATGGGCCGCTGTGATATGGAACCATTAAGACGTCTCTAACCTAAAGGTCTAGGCAGAATTCAACGGACTTCCCTCACCTTTCCCAGATAACTTAGTGACTGACCAAAGCACCTGATGTGAAAAAAACGTGTCACAGGTAATAGAATCCATGCGCATTAAGTGCAGGTAGATGAGGGGTCCCTAGAGCTGATGGTAGATGGACTTTGTCGGGCTGCTCACCCCCTCTGCTGGGCTGCTTGCTACGCTCAGACCATGGTAGACCCTCTTATAGACAAATTACTCCTCCTGTCATACATGATCCTCCTGAAGCCAGAATCAAGGACTTACCAAGATGCTCTAGAAATTATTGATATTATCCACGAATGTCTCAACATATAATACACTAGAGTCTGGAAAAGGATTCAGTGGACCTTGTACCTCTCTTATGACCGAGGCTGCAATCCTCTTGGGATAGCTAAGGCTTACGTAGACAAAACTTGTGTTCTTCTAAATAGATGTTCCTGCTGTTTGAGTTGCATCCAATCCTCAGCTTTTGGGGCTTATTACTTTGTTCTGATCATAAAACTTACTGGCACCTGCTAAGTAGAGCCTTTCTATACTAGATATTTCTGTTAAATGGTCACTTCTACAGGTCTTTGGTTTCTTGTAATCGTGCCCCCTGGCCACCACTCTCATATCCCACTCCTGGGTCTTCCTCCTAACATCGCCTATAGTCTGTGTGCTGTGTGTGTCAATATTTCATTTAGGGCACCTCCCTTCAAAATCTCTTCAGTCCATCCAACACAAATATGCAGTTTTGCCACTACTCACACTCACATGCTCATTGGCCTGGGAGTGACTGTTTCTGACCTGGCCACACATAACATTCAACAGACATCTTTAATACCAATCAAGAAATGTCCCAAACATTCAAAATACATGGAGCAGACAGCTTATGTTTGGGATGTTGTACCCGAAGGAAAACCCCCTGGCAGCCATGGTAGCTGCTGACTACCTGGGGTTTGGGCTATTTATTAACCAGGCAGGTGAGTTCTGTTCCCCTAAAATGTCTGCTCGCTGCATGTGGGCAGGCTGCACTGGCAGGGTGCCACCAAGAACACAACAAATGAGGCAGCAAATCAAAGTAAACAATAAGATTACTAGAATATGTGAACAGAGTTCTAGAACCATACTGACACTTTCCTGGATCTCTCCAACACCCTGGGATGACTGGATTAAAAAATTTTTTGAGGTTTTGTGATCCTAATCATAATTTCTTGTGCTTTCACATGGCTTTTCAATTAATACTCAAATTCAAATTCATTTAATGAAACATGTCATTCAGTTAATAAGCCTCAGGAGTGAACTTTAGATGAAGACACTGATGTCATTGTTAATATTCAGGTCTTCATAAGCTTTAGACACCTGCTCCTTCTGTCTGGCCCACAATGAGTAAATAAGTCAGGAAGGTTGACACTTGCCCATTTTCTTTTTGTGCCAACAGGTAGGAGGGTAAAACCTTGAAAACCTGCAGACTCTACTTCTGTACACGTTAATGGTTCTAGCCATTCTTCCTTGCACAAGCCAACCCAACCCAACCCACTTGCCCTTGTCCTACTCTCCCTAGAAAGTACCGATGAGTAATAAATAGCTTTCTATCAACTTGATGCATGTGGTGACATAGTCTTGACATCCAATCCCATTTTAGGTAGAGCGTTAATCCTGGCCCCAAAAGGACGATGATAAAACAGAAGGTAACCAATGGAAGGTGTCTTTTGAGTGACAAACGTATTCAGTTTAGGGAATTTTTATAAGGAAAAGAAATCCAAATACAGAGACTCCAGGATAATGTCTTTAGATGCATTAGTCACAAAAGAAAAATTCCAAAACCACCCACATGGCCCTACCAGTAGAATTACCAAGTGAAAATGGAATAGTCTCACAAGGGAAAATACAGCAACACAAGTGAAGGGTGGTTTCCATTATGATACGCAAAGGACTCTGAGTGATCATCTCATCTTCACAATATGGAAAAAAGTGAATAATCTGAAAAGCAACACCTCTTAGATCCAAGAGAGATTTGAGATTACATGGCAAACCAATGCTCCCAAAATGAGAGACCAGCAAATACAGAGAATTACCACTTACTTGGAGGAGAAACAACTGGAGACAGCAACCTCTAGGAACACAGAAACTGTTCTTGATGGATTTACTGGAGACGTAGTTTGGACTGACTTGAGAATTAAAAGCATCGGGGAGTCCAGTCTTAGGGAACCTCCAAAATGTATGTATTTTTCCACCAGCAGCCCACGGTGCTTCTCATTGTGAAGACTGGAAAGCATTCCAGGTGGAAACATTCTGATGTACACACAAAGCATTCTGTGCTCTGTGACTTAGACCATCCCTCAAAGGAAATTAATTTGCCAAAAGTTTATCTGATTAGAGAAAGCAGTCAGACAACTCCCAGACTCTTCAGGATTTCTCTCTGGCAAAAGGAGAGGAATAAATGCTAAGATGGTGTTGTCAAGTTCATAGTCCAGGGATTCTGTCCCATGAAACCTTTACAGGTTTAATCATAGCATAAGAGAACATTTTCCCACACTAATGTCTTCCCTCCTATCAACAAGGCCCCAGTATAAAAACAGTGGGTTAAAGTAGAGGATTGCAAGACCAGACTACTTAAGACTAAGTTTCTAGGGATGGGCAAACACACCAGGGGAGAAAAATACAAGGACACTAGAGGCTAGTGAAGCCCCTGACACCTACAGCTAAAGCGAACATTAATAGTCTAAGGCCTATTCAAGAAATCATACAGCCTCACACTAAGGGACTATTTACCTCTAATCTTATTGTGAAAATTCACAAATACATGGAATTAAACAAAACACTCTTGGACAACCACTGAGTCAAAGAGAAATCAATAGGGAATCAATATTTTTTAAATATCTTGTGACAAAAATGAAAATAACTTATGAAAACTTGTGGGATGCAGTTTAAGGAGTAATAAAAGGGAGGCTTATAGCAATAAACACCTATATTAAGAAAGAGAGATCAAAATAACAACCTAAAATTGCACCTCAAGGAACTAGATAAAGAACAGCAAACTAAACCTTACATTAGCAAAGTTAGGAAATAATAAAGATTAGAGCCAAAATAAATCGAATATAGGAAAACAGAAAAATTTCAAAACTATCAGTTTTTTTGAAATAATAAACACAATTGACAAACCCTTAACTGACGATGAACAGAGGAGGAAAGAATCAAATATATAAAATCAGAAATGAAAAAGGACATATTAAAACAGGTGCCTCAAAACTAAAAAGAATCAAAAGGGACTATTATGAACATTTATATGTGAACAAATTGGATAATCTAAAAGAAATGGATAAATTCCTAGAAACATACAACTTACCAAGGTAGACTTTAAAAATATAAAGCCTGAACAGACTAATAACAAATTCAAATTAATACTGATCCTTCTTAAACTCTTCCAAAAACTAAAAGGGATGCTTCCAAACCCCTTTTTTGAGGCCAGCATCTACCTGATACGAAAGCCAGATGAAGACATTGCAAGAAAAGAAAACTACAAGCTAGTATCTCTGTTTCAACTTGACTTGGCCATCGTGCCCAAATATTTAGTCAAACATTCTACTGGACATTTCTGGGCAGGGTTTTTCTCCTGAGATTATCATTTCAATGTGTGGAGTTTAAGTGAGTGAGATTACTCTCCACAATGTGGATGCCCCTCATCCAGTCAATTGTTGTTCTTAACAGAACAAAAACTGAATCCCCTGAACAAGAAGGATTCTGCCACTAGAGTGCCTTTTGACTCAGACTACAGTTTTTTCCTGGGGTTTCCAACCTGCCCATCTAAATTGCAGATTTTCAATTTACTCAAATTCCATGATGACGTGAGCCATTTCCTTAAAGAAAGAAAAGAGATGTCAGTATTATGACAGGTGAGCTGCTCCCTTTGTCTCTGCTTTTGATCTATAATTAGTAAGACATTCATAAGTCAACAAAGGCTCCTCTGCTTAACACACCAGGATGCTGGAGAGATCCACATATCTGTACACTTGATGGTGGCTTGATTGGAACACAAAGAGGAGGTGGAACAGGGGTAACAGTGGAGATGGGGCCAACAACCCCAGCCCTCCGGGCATGACAGCTGAGCCTGCAGCCCCAGCAAACCAGCCAACAGTGGGAGAGGCAGGACCCATGATCCCAGCCCCCCAAGCTGTGGTAGTATCCACACCCGCAGAGAAACTAGTAGCAGCAGTGGAGGTGGCACATGCAACTTCAGCCCCTAGCTGCTGCAGGGGCCACAGAGAATTGTTCAATGGTGGTGGTGGGCCTGTGACCCCAGCCTCCCACCCATGGCAGTGGTGCCTGCAAACCCAACAGCGCTAGATGTGATAGAGGGGCCCATGACCCCAGATGCCACCCCCACACCACCTCCCCCCCACAGCAGCAACAGTGCCCATGACCCATGCATCCCTGGACACAGTGGAGGTGCCCACCATCCCAGTGACTGCAGTGGTGACACCTGTGACCACAGTGGCACCAGCAGAAGCAAGGTACCAGCAAGCTTGGAGGCACAAAGAACAAAAAGGAGGGCACTGGAAACACATCTCTCAAAGCAATGGAAGGTTGAAAGTGCTGGCTCTCAAACAGGCAGAGGCAGCTCATGGAAGAGGAACTAAAAACTTGTGCTATAGCTCCATCTACTGGAAAACAAAAGAAACGCCTCTAAATACCAATCTGTTGAACTGTTGGAATCAAAGTAAACAAAGATTTACCTAAATAAGGTGTTTATCACTTCAAATGTGGCAGCAGAAGAACAACTCATCAAGCAGCCTGAAAAAATCATGGTAACATGGTATCACAAAAAGCAAATGACAATTCTCCAGAAACCAAAGTTAAATTCTCAGAAGATTGTGATCTGATAGAGAATTCAAAATAGCTGTCATGAAGAAACTCAGTAAGGTATAAGAAAACTCAGAAAGACAGTTCAATGGGCTCAGGATTACAATTAATGAACAGAAGGAGCACTTTACTAAAGAGACTGAAACTCTAAAAAAAGACTCAAACAAATTCTGGAGCCAAAGAACTCAATAAATGAGATGAAGAATGCATTAGAAATCACTGGACATGGAATAGACCACATGGAAGGGAGAATCAGAAAGCTCAAAGATAGAACTCTAGAAATGATTCATGTGGGAGAGGAAAGAGAACTAAGATTTGTTTTGAATGAAGACACTCTATGAGAACTATCTGACTCCATTAGGAAAGGCAACATAAGGATAATGGATATCCCAGAGGGGAAAGATGGGGAGAAGGGAGCAGAGAGCTTATTTAAAGAAATAATAGCTGAGAACTTCCCAAACATGGGGAAGAAACTGGATATTCAAGTCCACAAAGCTAAGAGAATGCCTAATTATCTCAATGCAAAACGACTGTCTCTAAGACACACATTAAAGCTGTCAAAAGCCAATGATAAAGAATTTAAAATGTACTTAAGGAAAAAAGACACCTACAAAGGTAGCCCAATTAGGCTATCAGAAGATTTCTCAGCAGAAACTCTGCAGGCCAGGAGAGAGTGGAATGACATATTCAAACTATTGAAAGATGAAAACTGGCAGACAAGAATATTCTATCCAGTAAAGTTATCCTTCAGATATGAAGGAGAAATAAAGGCTTTCCCAGACAAACAAAACCTACATTAGTTCACCATCACTAGACCTGCCTCACAAGAAATGTTGAAGGGAGCCTTTCTACCTGAAACAAAAAAGAAACAAAACTTTGAGTGAGGTGATAAATAGAACCAGAAAATTACACATCTATTTCATAATAGCGTATTCAAAGCTTAATTACAGCATAAGGTTAAAGGATAAAAGAGTTAAAAATAACTATAGCTACAATTTGGCAATGAACTCACAACATAAAACAGGCTAATTTGTGACAACAAAAACATAAAAAGGAATGAGGAAAAGGATGGAACCTGTGTAGACAAATGAAGATAAGCTATTAGCAGAAAAAGGACAATTTTATCTATGACATGTTCTATACAAATCTCATGGTAACCACAAAAGAAAAATCTGGAGCAGAGACATGAAAAATTTAAAAGAAGATAAAACATCATAGAAAACCACCAAACAAAAATGGCAGACAGAAACACAAGGGAAAAGAAACAATGGAGATATAGAGCAATTGGAAAACAAAAGATAAAATGGCACTGGTAAGTCCTCATAGATGAATAATCACCCTAATGTAAATGGATTGAAATTACCAATCAAAAGGCACAGAGTGGCTAGATGGCTTAAAAAATAAGACCCAACAGGTGACGTCAGCAACATGGCAGAGTGAGCTCACCCAGGACTCTCTCCCCTCCAAATTATAACCAAAAAGAGCAACTGCTTTCCAACCAAAACAAAAATCTTAATAACAGAAATCGTCAGAGACCCACAGCAGCCAAACCATGGAAGGCGGAGAGGCTGCAGCTGGCCTCGGAGGAGCTGGAACAGGGTAGGAGAGATCTTCGCTCCCTCCCCTAGAGACTGGGATCGCTGCCGCGGGTGCGGAAAGGAGCGGGGGAGGGGCCGCATGTCCAGGGATCGTCCAGGACTCCCACCGCCTGTGCAGTGGAAACCCTCTAACAGGGGAAAGCTTTCATGTGGGGGAACCCCAGCAAGCCAGGGCCCCAGGAGACCAGAAAGCAAGAGCTGATCCCAATCCAGGTTGGTGTGCAAGAGAAAGTGCCCCTTCTCCCTCAACCCACGCTGGGTGCCGCCATCGGGCTGAAGGCAGAGGGCTCAGAACCAAGGCTCTCAACCCCATCTAGTGGCGGCTGGCTGTAATTACAGCCGAATAATAGCATCATGCGCAAAAACTGCTCCTCTACCATCCAGCAATTTATAAAAGCTCCAGTCCAAAAGGAAAACAATAAAAACACAGAAGTAGGTACTGAGGGCTTGGAAATGGGTAAACTAAGTGAATAGGAGTTCAAAATAGCTATCCTTAAAATATTCAATGAGGTAAAGGGAAATATAGAGAAACAAGTCAACAAGTTCTGGAGTTACTTCACAAAAGAGATTGAAGTTATAAAGAAGAATCAATTAGAAATAGAGATGAAAAATACAATGGATCAGATAAAACAGAATACGGATCCCCTGAATGTCAGCCCATGCAGACACCATAGAGGAGCAAATTAGAATAATCGGAGACAGACAGGCTGAATGGCTCCAGACAGAGGAAGAAAGAGAACTAAGAATTTAAAAAACTGAAGAAAATCTCAGAGAAATAGCTGACTCAATGAGAAAATGCAATTTAAGAATCATCGGAATTCCTGAGGGCGTGGAAAAGGAAAATAGAACAGAAAGTGTGCTCAACAAAATAATAGAAGAGAACTTCCCAAATCTAGGAATTGAGAGAGAAATGTGTGTGGAGGAAGCTTTCAGATCTCCTAGAAGTGTCAATGTAAAAAGACCTCCTGCAAGGCACATAGTAGTAAAAATGGCAAAAATGAAGGACAAAGAAAGAATACTCAGGGCAGCAAGGCAGAAGAAAATAACCTACAAAGGAACCCCCATCAGACTTTCAGTAGATTTCTCTACAGAAACCTTATAAGCTAGGAGAGATTGGAGTGACATATTCAAAACTTTAAGGATAAAAATCTTCAGCCAACAATACTCTATCCAGCAAAAATATCCTTCAGATATGAGGAAGAAATTAAATCTTTTCCAGACAAACAAAAGCTGAGGGACTTTGTAGTCACACGACCTCCACTACAAGAAATCCTCAAGAAGGCTCTCATACCTGAAAAAAGAAAAAATGGGAGAAAGGGGTCACAAACAACAGAGTAGGGAGACAGATAGATAGAATCTGAATAGGAGAGCAAATATTCAACTATAGCATTAGGATAAAGGGAAGGAAATCACCAAAGCAAAGACAATCTTATCACTCTAACCACAAACTCACAACACAAGTTGGAATAAGAGATGAAAATAATAATTTAGGAGGGGAGGAGAAAAGGGACTGAAACAGTCTAGGCTAAGGAAGTAAGAGACCACCAGAAAATGGACTACGTTATACACGAGATTCTGAATACAAACTTCAGGGTAGCCACTAAACTAAAAAACAGAACAGACACACAAAACATAAATAAGGAAAAATCTAAGAAACCCAGCATAAGAAATTGCAGAAGTCAATGGGTAGGCTAAAACACACAGGACGAGAAACAAAGGAAATACAGGACAACCGGAAAATGAGTGACAGAATGACAGCATTAAGCCCTCATGCATCAATACTCACCCTCAAGGTAAACGGATTGAACTCTCCAATAAAAAGACACAGAGTGGCAAAATGGATTAAAGAACAAGATCCAACAACTTGTTGCCTCCAGGAAACATGCCTCAGCTCCAAGGACAAACACAGGCTCAGAGTGAAGGGGTGGAAGACAATACTCCAAGCTAATAGCAAACAAAAGAAATCAGGTGTCGCAATACCTATATCAGACAAAACAGACTTCCAGATAAGGCAGGTAAAGAGAGACAGAGAGGGCCAATATATAATGATCAAAGGGACACTTCATCAAGAAGAAATAACGGTTATAAATATCTATGCCCCCAACACAGGAGCACCAAAGTTCATAAAGCAACTATTAACAAACCTAAAAGAAGATATCAAAAATAACACAATAATAATAAGGGACCTCAACACCCCACTCACATCAATGGACAGATCATCCAGAAAGAAAATCAATAAAGAAACAGTGGAGCTAAAAGAAAAGCTAAAACAGTTGGACTTAATAGACATATATAGAACACTTCATCCAAAAACAGCAGAATACACATTCTTCTCAAGCATGCATGGAACATTCTCAAGGATAGACCATAGGTTGGGAAACAAGGCAAGCCTCTACAAATTTTAAAAAAATGAAATAATAACAAGTGTCTTCTCTAATCAGAATGCTATCAAGCTAGAAATTAATTACAAGAAAAAAGCTGAGAAAGGCACAAGGATGTAGAAACTAAACAATATGCTATTGAACAAGCAATGGATCATTGAAGAAATTAAAGAAGAAATCAAAAAATACCTGGAGACAAATGAAAATGATAACATGCCATACCAACCCATATGGGATGCAGCAAAAGCTGTATTAAGAGGAAAATTCATCACAATACAGGCACACCTTCACAAACAAGAAAAATCCCAAATCAGCAATCTTAAACTACACCTAACTGAATTAGAGAAAGAAGAACAAACAAAGCCCAAAGTCAGCAGAAAGAGAGAAATAATAAAAATCAGAGCAGAAATAAATGCTATTGAAACAAAAAAGGCAGTAGAAAGGATCAATGAAACAAAGAGCTGGTTCTTTGAGAAGATAAATAAAACTGACAAACCCCTAGCCAGACTTACAAAGAAAAAAAGAGAGAAAGCTCAAATAAACAAAATCAGAAATGAAAGAGGAGTAATAACAACACACTCTGCAGAAATACAATGGATTATAAGAGAATACTACGAAAAACTATATGCCAGCAAAATGGATAACCTAGAGGAAATGGATAAATTCTTGGACTCCTACAATCTCCCAAAGCTCACTCAAGAAAAAGCAGACAATTTGAACAGACCAATCACAAGGAAAGAGATTGAAACAGCCATCAAAAGCATCCCAAAGAATAAAACCTCAGGACCAGATGGCTTTCCTGGGGAATTCTACCAAACTTTCAGAGAGGATTTAATACCTATCCTGTTCAAGCTATTCCAAAAAATTAGGGAGGATGGAACACTTCCTAACACATTCTATGAGGCCAACATCACGCTGATACCAAAACCTGACAGGGACAGCGCGAAAAAGGAGAACTACAGGCCAATATCACTGATGAACATAGATGCAAAAATTCTAAACAAAATTTTGGCAACCTGAATTCAGCAATTCATCAAAAGGATCATACATCATGATCAAGTGGGATTCATACCAGGGACACAGGGATGGTTCAACATCCGCAAATCAACTAATGTGATACATCACATCAACAAACTGAGGAATAAAAACCACATGATCATCTCAATAGATGCAGAGAAGGCATTTGACAAGATCCAACAGCCATTTATGATAAAAACTCTCAACAAAATGGGCATAGAAGGGAACTACCTCAACATAATAAAGGCCATATATGACAAACCCACAGCCAACATCATACTCAATGGGCAAAAACTGAGCACCCTGCCCCTGAGAACAGGAACGAGACAAGGATGCCCTCTATCACCACTCTTATTTAACACAGTACTGGAGGTCCTGGCCAGAACAATCAGGCAAGAAAAAGGAATAAAAGGAATCCAAATAGGGAGGGAAGAAGTGAAACTCTCACTATTTGCAGACGACGTGATCTTATATATAGAAAACCCCAAAGAATCCATTGGAAAACTTTTAGAAGTAATCAACAACTACAGCAGAGTTGCAGGGTATAAAATCAGTAGCATTTCTATACTCTAATAATGAACTAACAGAAAAAGAACTCAAGAACACAATACCATTCACAATCGCAACAAAAAGAATAAAATACCTCGGGGTGAATTTAACTAAGGAAGTGAAAGACCTATACAATGAAAATTACAAGGCTTTTCTGAAAGAAATGGATGACAACAGAAAGAGATGGAAAGACATTCCATGCACGTGGACTGGAAGAATAAACCTAGTTAAAATGTCCGTTCTACCTAAAGCAATCTACAGATTCAATGCCATCCCAATCAGACTCCCAATGACATTCTTTACAGAATTAGAACAAAGAATCCTAAAATTCATATGGGGCAACAAAAGACCCCGAATTTCTAAAGCAATCCTGAGACAAAAGAACACACCTGGAGGTATCACAATCCCTGACTTCAAAACATACTACAAAGCTACAGTAATCAAAATAGCATTGTACTGGTACAAAAACAGGTGCACAGATCAATGGAACAGAACTGAAAGCCCAGAAATAAAACCACACCTCTATGGACAGCTCATCTTCGACAAAGGAGCTGAGGGCATACAATGGAGAAAAGAAAATCTTTTCAGCAAATGGTGCTGGGAAAACTGGAAAGCCACAGGTAAAAGAATGAAAATTGACCATTCTTTTTTCACCATTCACCAAAGTAAACTCAAAATGGATCAAAGACCTAAAGCTGAGACCTGAAACCATAAGGCTTCTAGAAGAAAATGTAGGCAGTGCACTCTTTGACATCAGTATTAAAAGGATCTTTTTGGACACCATGTCTTCTCAGACCAGGGAAACAACAGAAAGAATAAACAAATGGGACTACATCAGACTAAAGAGCTTCTTCAAGGCAAAGGAAAACAGGATTGAAACAAAAAACCAACCCACTAACTGGGAAAAAATATTTGCAAGTCATACATCTGACAAAGGCTTAATCTCCATAATATATAAAGAACTCACACAATTCAACAACAAAAAATCAAACAACCTGATCAAAAAATGGGCAGGAGACATGAACAGACATTTCTCCAAAGAAGATATACGGATGCGCAATAGGCACATGAAAAGATGTTCATCATCGCTGATCATCAGGGAAATGCAAATCAGAACTACACTAAGATATCACCTTACACCCGTTAGAATGACAAAAATAACTAAAACAAACAGTAACAAATGTTGGAGAGGTTGTGGAGAAAAAAGAACCCTCATACACTGCTGGTGGGAATGCAAACTGGTGCAGCCACTATGGAAAACAGTATGGAGATTCCTCAAAAAATTTAAAATAGAACTACCATACGATCCAGTTGTCCCACTACTGGGTATCTATCCAAAGAGCTTGAAGTCAGCAATTCCAAAAGTCCTAGGCACCCCAATGTTCACAGCAGCATTATTTACCATAGCCAAGACGTGGAAGCAACCTAAGTGCCCATCAACAGATGAATGGATAAAGATGTGGTATATATACACAATGGAATACTACTCAGTATAAAAAAGAACAAAATCGCCCCATTTGCAACAACATGGATGGACCTTGAGGGAATTATGTTACGTGAAATAAGCCAGATAGAGAAGGACAATCTCTGCATGACTCCACTCATATGAGGAATTTAAAAACGTAGACAAAGAGAACAGATTAGTGGCTACCAGGGGAAAGGTGGGGTGGGGGGAGGGCACAAAGGGTGAAGGGGTGCAACACGAATGACAGAGAATATGTACAACTGAAATTTCACAAGATTGTAACCTATCATTAACTCAATAAAAAAAGTCCAAAAAAAATTGTGTTTATACTATCCTGCAGTCTATTATGTGTGCAATAACACTATCTCCAAAAAAACAATGTAATTCCTTAATTAAAAAATACTTTATTGCTAAAAAAGGCTAGCCATCATCTGAGACTTCAGTGAGTCTCAATCTTTTTGCTGGTGGAGGGTCTTTGTAAAAATGAAATGTCTGCAAAGCACATAAAGCGAAGTGCAGTAAGACAGGGCACGCCTGTGAAGGTGAGTCCCGTCCCCTCAGAGGGGAAGGTCAAGTGCAGCTGAGAGGCTGTGGACACAGGACTGGACAGAACAGACTCAGCCACATCTGTGCGAGCAGAATGTTTACCAGTTGCTGACTGGATGGAGTCAGTGATTTCCATGATGTTGGGCACTGGGTACAGGGCTGTGTTTGGTGTGACCACAGCCTCCAGGTTGCAGTAACCCACTGTGAGGTGTCGTTCATTCTTTCTAGTCTTAAGAACAGGCCAAATTCAGCTGTTCAAGGTAGAAATCCTGGGGACAATCACTCCTTCCTAAATAGGTTTCTTACAACAGTGTTCAGTCCTTGAAGGTTCTGTTCAGTTCGCACTGGGCCATGTTAGCTAATTGAACTAAGGGGGTAGGGACCATGGAGCCCCATTTGGGGAAGACAATTTGGAAGGGGTGAAGAGCTTATTTAACTGAATTTTAATTTGTGAATTATTGATTCAGAGCTTTCCTGCTCACTGTGGGATATTTTGGGACAATGGGTCCTGGCTGGGAGGCCTGGCAAAGAGTTCTGCTGGTTAAGGTGAAGTATCGCAATCTGGCCTCTGCGTTATACTCAGTAACTTCCCTGAGATCGGGGGTCCCTTGCTTAAATTTACTGAGACCCCAGCCAGGTGTGACTGTAACTTGAGACCCAGCTTTGAGAAATTGCGTGAAGGGCCGTGAATTATTGCATCACAGGAGATGGTACAACGAACTCAAAACCTATGTTTTAGAGGCTCAGAAGGCAAAGAGCACCCTTTTATCTTCGTTGTTGTGTAAATTCTTTTAGCGTATTTTGGATTTCCAATTGGGTCACATTGTGGACCTTCTTTCAGTAGCTTTTTCCTCTTACTCCCTCTCTGCTGTCCTTCCCTGTCCTGTATTTCAGGTCGCTGGATATGCTTTGGGGGATGGGGTGTCCTCTGTACCCTGGTATTTATACATTGTTCTTCCAGAGGTCCTCACATCAGTGCCATCGGTTAGGAGCCTCCAGCATAACAACCAGTTGCTTTATAGAGTTTAAAGACTGCAGTCTTAAATCAGGTTTGACTGTTCCCTTGGCTGTGCCACAGGGGTGCCATGGCTGTTGTCCCCTAAACCCTGAAAGTCAGGGTCTTTGTGGCAGTAGAGGCAGGGGCAGCAGCAGCAGCAGAGGCACTGAAGGGGCGTGGGGAGCCCTCTGGTGTTAGGAGTGTGGATGCCTCCCTCCATCTGCTGGCTCCTTTCCCTGTCTCTTCTCTTTCCTCTGCAATAACCGCTCTTTGAGGACTGACCATCTGATGGGCTTGCCTCATTCACAGGATACGATCATGCTCCTACTCCCCTAAGACATGCCCCTAATGTAGGGACAAACAGCCTCAAGCACAGTTTCATTCTAGACACAGACTCCAGCCAAGACATCGACCCAGGACCACTGTGATGAGTCCATTCTCATCCTCCTGCTCCCAAAGGACAAGGAGTTACAGAAACTGCCAACTCAGAGTCCTCTGTACACAGAACCCAGGCTTGGTGGGGTCAACAGTGCAACACAGGGCAGCACGGCGCCCAGGAGGAGCTGCCCAGCAAGCAGCAGCCCACAGTGCAGGAGCCTCCAGGCTTTCTCATCAGCCCGTCCAGGGAAGAAGGCCCAGGGGAAAAGGGAGGGCGAGGCTTAGTGTTCAGAAGTCAAACAGCAAATATGTGGACCCTGGCCACTCATTACAAGAACAGACATGGGTGAGAAAAACAGGCATTTGTACTGGCTTGGTTTTCATTTTGGTTTTTTTGCTGAGGAAGATTTACCCTGAGCTAATATCTGTTGCCAATCCTCCTCTATTTTGTGAGCTACCACCACAGCCTGGCCTCTGACCAGTGGTGTAGGTCCATACCCGGAAACTGAACCCAGGCCACTGAAGCGGAGCGCACTGAATTTGACCAGTAGGCCACCAGGGCCGGCTGTGCACTGGCTTATTTTCATATAAAGAAACCCTAATGGGACAGTGAAGCACTAATCAAAACTGGTCATGTGACGGGGTGCTGGAGTCAGAGCAGAGGAGCGGGGCAGGACATGCAGGCGGGGAGTCTCCTTAAGGGCGTTTCCTCTCAGGAATATTTTTAACCTTCCCATGCGTTATTTATTTAAAATAAGGAGAGAAATTTATATACACATTTTTCTATGCTTAATCATTATTGTAAATTAACTTTTGCTTTTTAAAATTAATTTAATTTTTACTTTTCTACATAGGAAACCATTCCAAGATTTAATCCTTTAAACACTAATGGATATAAAACTGCAGACAATAAAATATTTACCCACCTCTATCTAACTAAAAGGACAAGGGGCGTGACAGTTTGTCCCTCCACTATACTTCACACTGGGGATGTTTTCAGGAATAAGTAGCATACTATAGTGCAGTCTGAAATTTAACCCTGAACTGGACTAGGAATTGGAAAGATTTCCATAAGCTTTGAGTTGTTTTGTTCATATCAATGAAAATAGAAATTCAATTGCTTTTCCTCACATCCATTAAAATAAGAATTCATTTGCATCTGGACTACTATAGCCATTTAAATGTCAAAGTTCTCTAGGGACATGAACACACAAAAACTGACCTAAAAATGGAATAAGCACCTGAGAACTTGAATACACCCATCTCACATCTTGAGGTTCTCTTGCATAAATGGATCAAAAATTCTATTTGGTTCTATAATTTTCCTGCCTTACATGGTATCTGTTAATTAACTTATATTTTAAAACCTCAAGTGCTAATGGAGACTAGAATCAAAGGGCAGCAATCTTCAAGTGATAAAGGAATCCACGGATAGAAACACGAATATTCCAATCAGCTCATAGAAGCAGCCTGCTTGCCTGCAGTTCAGAAGGAAACCAATACTCAGAAAGTGACTATATTCCCAGACTTGGGGTCCAGACACTCTTGGCTGAGATAGAACCCCTACACTGGGTCAGTCCCTGGTGAAAGAGGGTGGAGACCCCTGAGCAAGAACAGGAGTGAACTCGAGTCCCACACACCCTCCCTCTCCTGTGAGCATGGAAGCACTGCCTCCCCCAGGCTCCCACTCTCACAAGTGAGGAAACTCTCAGCCGGATTCAGTTTAAGCTTCTGACCCACATGAACTCCAAATTCATGAACCCTTTGTCCACAGGACGGAACACCTGATCTTCACAGACTTTCTTACTGTGCACAGATTACACTCTCAGTGCACCTACGGTGTGGGTGCAAAACTCAAACGATGTCTAAAATGTCCAACCCTAAGGAACCACAACCACAACCTCAGAAAGGGCATCACTCCCCACCCCATGAGCACGTGCACCCCCAGCTTTCCAGGGCTTCGCAGCTCCTCTCAGGATAAAGGCTCCTTCCATGGGGTGTGAGCAGCAGGACAGCTGCAGGGGGAGGCTCCCCAGGAAGGATAGCTGGGCCTTCAAGGCCTTCCCTCTGCATGCTCAAGGGGGCCTTAACTTGGGTCAATGACTACAGGGTCTGCTCCCCACTGGAGTTGCTTTGGAACACGAGTGATTTTAAATGACACAAACCCAGTGTTAGAACACTCCAGCAAAATCACTTAAACTCATCCTTTACGTGAAAAGGAGGGAAGGAAATTGTAAGGCACATTCACTAGTTCAACCAGGAAAAACCAAGTATCTATTCCTTTCAGAAAAAACGATGTCGTTAATTATTATTCCCATGGCAAGAAATTGGTTTGTAAATAACAAATCACACTTGAACACTCATGGTCTGCATGTCTGAGCCCTGGAATTTCATTTGAAAAACATCCAAAAGTAAATACAGACCTCAGAAACTCATACACACACTCAGGGGGAAGAAAGAGTGAAATCAGAATTCTTAACAAATGGAATTAATACAGGAATTGTGGAGGTTTTTTGAAATTCACCTCTTTCTTGCTAGTTTGCAAGTATTTTATACTCTTTCAAACTCTATTGATTAAATACATTTTACCTCTATTGAAAAACAGATTTAAATAAGCGAGTAAATCTTTTCAAGACCACAAACCCAGAGAGGAACAGTGCTGACAGGACGGATCACCCAAGACTGTTTCTCAAGAGGAACCTGCACCCAAAGGACTTCCTACAGGATGTCTGTGCCCAGAAAGCTCCTGGGAGGAGAGGCACAGGATTTCACGGCAAGTAGTTCCAGGTGGTTATTTTCTGCTGTCTTCTAATGTAAAATACCCAGACAAATATGATCCTTAAATATAATCTGGGCAGAGCCGCCCAAGACGCTCTGGCCCAAGTCGCCGCGCGCAGGGACCACAGGACGCCCGGGGGCCCGGCTGCCGGCCCCGCCCCCACGCTGAGGCCGGAGGGGCCTGAGGGCCGAGCGGCGCCACCGCGGACTCGGGGCCGCAGACCCCGGAGGGGACCGCGGGAGGCCGGGCCCGCCCCGCCGCTTCCCACCAGCCCCTCCTCCCGCGTCCTCACCCCGAGGCCGCACACTCACCATTTCTAGGGCTCCTGGGTCCCCTGAGTCTTTCCTACGACCCCCACGGCCAGGGCAGGTCACACAGCGCGACAGAGGCTGCAGCAGAGCCACCAAGGGCCGTTTAGGGCAGGCGACCGTTGACCCCCATCGCGGCCTGAGCCAGGGGCTTCCACGCAGGGGCGGTGCGTCGCCCCACCCACTTGTCCCAGCGGATCCCCTGATTGGACAGTTCCCGAAGGCCGCGCCCCCTGAAGCCTGAGTGGCAGCGGAGCAGGAAGACGCCAGGTTCTGCCGACCAGCTTCTGCAGGTGGGCTGTAACCTGTGCCGCCTGTGCATTCACGTTTAAGCAGAAATTTTCATGGCCTGGGACTGACAATTGTTTTCGCCACCGCTTTATGAACGCGTAGTAACAGGCGTGCACAGGGAATTCCTGAGTCAGTTTCAGGAAGGAGCAAGAGCAAGTACAGACAAGTTCCTGGACTGGGCCACGATGGAACAAAAGGGTCATGTCCTCCCCGGGTCAAGGGCTTGGGGTAAGGCTGCATCGCCACTCATGGAACCCTGACCCTTGTTTAGAAATGCAGACAGCTAAACGTGACTGAAACCGGCTCAACACAAGGTTGACATAAGGGAAGCCATATTGTAGAAAAGAGACCATGTTGTAACTTTGAATGACCTCTGACTAACCAACGCAGCTCGATTTGCACCCTCCAGGAGATCCACCTGCTCTGTAGATTTTATGACCCCTGCTAGTACATATACCTCCCAGCTGCGGTAAGACGATAACTTCGTTCTTCTGTGTTCCTTAGGAACGTGATGACCCCCCCTAAACAGAAGAGTCTATGCTGACAACCATCCTCAATGGAAACTGAAAGATCTGGTGTGGCAACTCCCAGTCTGTAACACCAGAGGGGCACCATTCCTAACCGCCTCCCGTAGAACCCACTGGCGTATATAAATGCTTCAAGATTCTGTGTCCCCCTTAAGATGGTTCTTTTGGACGTTAGTCGGCCATCTTCCCTCTTGCTAGCAAGCTGTGATAAAATGCCCTTTCTCTGCCACCGTCTTGCCTCTTGACGATTGGCTTTTGTCTTCAGGTGAGCAGATCATGCCCTTAGTGCAGTAACATGACCTCACCATCTGTAGTACAAGAGTCTGGCTCCATTTTGATCTTTCCTCCTTGCCAGTGTTCAGCCTTCCACCCATCCCCACCCCACCCCCACTCATTTGCTTCTTAAGATGAAGAATCCTGGGGCCCTTGGCTCTGGGGGAAGTAAGAACCCGGCGGCCCTAGCTGGGTGCAAGGTCTCTTCTCAGACCAACCACAAGCTAGGACACATCCTCATTAAATTCCCAAGTTTACATTTTACACTGGAGGGAAATTTCCTTTAGGTCAATTTTTGCCTTTGTCCCTACAGAAGTTTGAAAGGTAAATGGTTGTGATATCCCTAAGGCCAGTGATTCCTAATTTCACCAATCTAAGAAACCAATCAATCGTTATGTAAATGTGGGATGCACCTGGAAACTTTTTTCCCCAGCTTTATTGAGGGAAAAGTGACTAATAATATTGTCTATATGTAAAGATTACAACCTGACAGTTTGATATATGTATACTGTTGACAGTGAACTAAGCATTCTCATCACACACACACATCAGGTGACGGATGTGTCAATCAACCTGGAAATTCTAATAAGCCTAAGAGAGGGGATTGTAAAACTCTTTTGCATCTCGAAGCTCTAAATGCATTTATTTACATAAATGAACAGCTTTATTGAGATATAATCCATACACAGTCATGCCTCACATACCAAAGTTTGGCTCAATGACTGACTACATATACCACGGTGGCCCCATAAGACTAGTACTGTAGTACTGATCCATAGTGCATAAGTCCAAATTTCCTTTTGTTTCCCCATTATTGCTCGTGGTGTCATATCTAACATGTTTTTGCCAAATCCAAGGTCAGGAATTTTTTCCTATGTTTTATATACTTTCATTATGCTTTTATTCTCATCTTTAGGTCTTTGATCTTTTTGGTAAATCATTGTATTTTGTGGGTTTTAAGGGTACAATCTCTTCCTTTTGCATATGGCTATCCAGTTGGCCCAACATCAATTTATGAAAAGAATATTCTTTCCTCTCTTTTGGTACCTTTGTCAAAGATCAGTTGATCATTAATGTGGGAGTCTATTTCTTTAATCTCAATCTTCCACATGTCTCTATGTCTATCCTTGAGTCAGTACCACACTGTCTTGCTTAGTACACTGCCTTTGCTTAGTAGAAAGTTTTGAAATCCAGAACAGTTAGTCCTACTACTTTGTTTTTCTTTTCCCAGATTGGTTGGGCTATTCTGGTTCCCTTGCAATTCCATATAATTTATTAAACAATTTGCCCATTTCACTAAAGAGTACAGCTGGGGTTATGATAGGTATTGCATTGAATCTCTAGATCATTTTGTGGAGCAGTACCATTTCAACAAGTTTTGAAAACCATGAAACTGGGATATTTTCCCATTTATTTATGCATTTCCTAATTTCTTTTGGACCACGTTTTGTAGTTTTCAGAGTATTCATTTTGTACTTTGGGTTTAGTTTGTTGTTCTTTTTCCAGTTCCCTTGTTAACTTGATATCTTTTTAAATATGTGTTTATTGCTATAAACTTCTCTCTTATGACACCTCATGCTGCATACAAGTGTCCTGGAATATTCTGCCCCTGGTGTGCTTAGGCATCCCTCGAAACTCAGTCTTGCATAGTCTGTGTCTTGCAATTCTCTGTTTTAACCCACTGTTTTTATACTGGAGCCCTGTTGATATGTGGGAAGGTATCAGGGTGAGAAAATGTTCTCATGCTATGATTAAACCTGTAAAGTTTTCATGGGACAGAATCCCTGGACCATGAATTTGACAATACCATCTTAGCATTTATTCCTCCCCTTTTGTCACAAAGAAATTCTAAAGGGTCTAGGAGTTGTCTGACTGCCCTTTCCCTAATCAGATGAGCTTTTGGCAAATTAGTTTCCTTTGAGGGATGGCCAAGTAACAGAGCACAGAGTGCTTTGTGTGTATACCAAAAAGTTTTCCCACCATTTGCTGCATGAGGCATGAGACAACTTTTTCCAGTCTTCATTACAAGAACTTCCTTGGGTTGCTGGTGGAAAAGTACATACTTTTGGGGGGTTCTCTGAGACTCCCTAAAGCTTTTGACTCTCAAGCTAGTCCAATCTGTGTCTCCAGAAAATTCACCATCAAGAGGATATGTGTTCCTCGAGGTTGCTGGCTCCAGGTGTTTCTTCTCCAGGTAAGTGGTAACTCTCTATACTTGCTCCAAAATTCTCATTTTGGGAGCATTTGTTTGCCATGTCATCTCAAACCTCTCTTGGATCTAAGAAGAGGTGTTGCTTTTCAGGAGGTTCAGGTTTTTCTTATTGGGAAGATGAGATGATCACTCAGGGCTCTTTACATATCGGAACAGAAACCATCCATTCACTTCTGTTGCTCAGTTTTCCCTTGTGAGACTATTCCTTTTTCAATTGTTAATTTTACTATTAGAGCCATGTGGGTGGTTTCAAAGTTTCTCTTTTGTGACTAACACATCTAAAAACATTACATCTCAACAACAACAACAAAAACCTAACAACCCAATTAAAAAATGGGCAAAAGACCTGATAAGACATTTCTCCAAAGAAGATATACAGATGGCCAACAGGCACATGAAAAGATGTTCAACATCATTAACTATCAGGGAAATGCAAATCAAAACTACAATGAGATGTCACCTCACTTGTGTCAGAATGGCTATAACTAACAGGACAGAAAACAACAAGTGTTGGAGAGAATGTAGAGAGAGGGGAACCCTCGTACACTGCTGGTGGGAGTGCAAACTGATGCAGCCACTATGGAAAACAGTGTGGAGATTCCTCAAAAAATTAAGAGTAGATCTACCATATGATCCAGCTATTCCACTGCTGGGTATTTATCTAAACAACATGAAAACACAAATGTATAAAGATACATGCACCTTTATGTTCATCACAGCATTATTCACAATAGCCAAGACTTGGAAGCAACCTAGGTGCCCATCAAGGGACGAATGGATAAAAAGGATGTGGTATATACATGATGGAATACTACTCAGCCATAAAAAAGGATAAAATCTGGCCATTTGTGACAACATGGATGGACCTTGAGGGTATTATGCTAAGTGAAATAAGTCAGAGGGAGAAGGCCAAATACCATATGATCTCACTCATAAGTAGAAGATAAAAATAATGACAAGCAAACACAGAGAAACAGAAATTGGATTGGTGGTTACCAGAGGGGAAGGGGGGAGGAAGGATGGTACAAGGGGTGATTAGGCACATGTGTGTGGTGATGGATTCTAATCAGTCTTTGGATGATGAACATGATGTAATCTACACAGAAATTGAATATAATGATGTATACCTGAAATTTATATAGTTATAAACCAATGTTACTGCAATAAGAAAAATAAAAATAAAAACATTATCATACCAGAATCTCTGTATTCAGATTTCTTTTCCTCATCTTATAGAAATTCCTGAAGCTGAATACCTGTTTTTCACCCAAAAGATGCTTTCCATTGGCTACCTTCTGTTTTATCATAAAATAGGATTGGATGTCAAGTCTGTCTCACCACACACACCAAAGGAATAGCAATATATTACTTACATGTACTTTCTGCAGAAAGCAGGGCAAGGGTAAGTGGGTTGGGGTGGCTCATGCAAGGGAGAATGGCTTGAGCCTTTAAGGTGTATAGGGGGAGAGGAGCAGGTTTTCAAGGTTTGACCCTCCTACCTGATGGCACAAAAAGAAAACGGGCATGTGTCAGCCTTCCTGACTTCTTTATCCATTGTCACAGTGTGGGCCACACAGGGTGAGCAGGTATCTAAAGCTGATGAAGACTCAGATATTAACAGAGAGGTCAGTGTCTTCATTAAAGTTCACTCCTGAGGCTCATTGACTGAAGGATGACATGTCTCATTACATGAATCCGAATATTAATTGAAAAGCCATGAGAAAAGCACAAGAAATTATAGTTAGGATCACAAAGCCTCAAAAAATCTTTGACTCCAGTCATCCCGGTATGTTGGAGAGATCCAGGAAAGTGTGTCAGTGTGGTTCCAGAAATCTGTTCAAATATTTTAGTAATGCTACTGTTTATATTAATTTGTTGTCTCATTTGTCGTGTTCTTGGTGGCACCTTGCTGGTATAGCCTGCCCACATGCAGCAAGCAGCCCTTTTAGGGAACAAAGCTCTGCCTGGCTAGTTAATAAATAGTCCAAACCCCAAGTAGTCAGCAGCTACCATGGCTGCCAGGGGGTTTTCCTTTGGGTAAAACATCTCAAACATTAGCTGTCTGCTGCATGCATTTTGAGTGTTTGGGACATTTCTTAATTGGCATTGAGGATGTGTTTGTTGAATGACATCATGTGTGCCCAGGTCAGAACCAGTGACTCCCAGGACAATGAGCACGTAGGAGCAAATGATAGGAAAACAGCACATTTGTGTGGAATGGACCTGAGTTTGAGAGAGAACACCCAGAATGAAATACTGACACCCAGGGCACAGGCTACAGGCGATGTTAGGAGGAGGATCTGGGAGTGGGATATGAGTGGTGGCCAGGGGGCATGATTACAGTAAACCTAAGACCTGTAGGAGTGACCGTTCTGACAGAAATGTCTAACATAGAAAGGCTCTACTTATAAGAAGCCAGTGAGCCTGACGATCAGAACAAATAAGCCCCAAAGACTGAGGATTGAATGTAATGCAAAGAGTAGGAACGGCTATTAGAAGAAAGTAAGGTGTGTCTAAGTAAGACATTAGCCATCCCAAGAGGACTGCAGCCTGAGTCATAAGAAAGGTACACGATCTACTGAATACCTTTTTCAAGACTCCAGTGTTTTATATTTTGTGACATTTGTTGATAAAATCAATAATTTCTAGAGCATCTTTGTGAGTTCTTGATTCTGGCTTCAGGAGCATCACATATGACAGGAGTAATTTGTGTATAAAAGGTTCTACCGTGGTCTGAGCATAGCAAGCAGCCCAGCAGAGGGGGTGAGCAGCCCAACAAAGTCTATCTGCCATCAGCTGTAGGGACCCCTCCTTCCCAAAGACTTAATGTGCATGGATTCTATTACCTGTGACACGTTTTTTTCGTATCAGGTGCATTGGTCAGTCACTAAGTTGTCCAGGGTAGAGGAGGGAAGTCTCTAGAATTCTGCCTAGACCTTTGGGCTAGAGACCTCTTACTGGTTCCATATCACAGGGGCCCATGGGCAGAGATAAATGCCATCAGGTCTGAGTTATCAGTATGTGTCTCAGACATTCAAGTGGACTTATAGCCCTGAACAAGGAAATGAGCCTCTGCAGACTGAGGTGTAACATGTGCAGAGAAAGGAGTGACTTTGATTTGTACTTGGGTATGTGAGGCAAGGTATCTCAGAGTTCTTTATGGCAAAGGGGGTGACCTTGGGTAAGGAGGTGTTGCTGTTGGTAGGATGAGACAGCTAAATCATTGGCAATGGCCAAAGGATCAGTAAAAATGTGCAAATGAGTGTGATTCTTGCCCAGGAAATTGTCTATAGCCAGCATGATTACCTGGAATTTGACTCATCAGTCTGATCCAATCCATGATCAGAGCTGGCCTGTTTGATCTGGGGAAGAACACAGCAACTCTGCAGTGGACCCATCAGGTATCAGGCGTGGTGGTGCACACTGTGCATAACGTATAAGAACTCCCTGGTCATTCATGTGCCCCCACGTCACACCTGAAGTGGCCAATCTTTCTAAAAAGGAGGTGACCTCCTCCAGAATGCATTACATCAATCACAGAAGAGGGGAACACACTCCCCTCTGTAGATGTGATATGCCAGCAGGGTCATTTTTGGCTCTATGCTGTAAGTACCCATATCTCTTCAATGAGGCGGCCTCTGGTTAGCAGGCCAGAGGGGTCCTGCATTTAAGACCCAAGGCAAATGGGAAGCTGGCTGTGGAGGATCATCAACTCAGGCCCTGGGAGGGCCTCCATTTACAAAGACTCTGTCAGTTGCCATCGGTGGCTTCTCTAACTGAGTGCAGTACTGGAGGAGAATAGTTTGGGTACAAGAATGCCTTGGGCGATTCATGTCCAGCAGGGTAGGTTTGGCGACTCTCGGATGCATCATGGAGGCTGCTGAAGCCTCTATGGTAAGTGGATGTGGGGAGACACTCCTGGAGTGACTGTTATTTTGACAAATTCTAGAGCCATTTGTTTCCCCGTTCAAAGTCAGTCACTTGTAAGTGCTGTGTGAATAAGGAAGCAAGCAGATCTGATAAATATGTGACAGCTGGATGGCTGTGACTGACAGAATGTGCCCATGACATGGGTCCTACCACTGCTTCTGTCACCTTCTCAGCTCACAGGCCCCTTGTGTTGCCTCAGAGAAATTTTGCAGAGTGGGACGTGTTAATTTCTAAACATGTCTGCAAGTAAGCAGGCACAGAGTAGGCGTGAGTTGGGAAATGAAGGGCTGGAAATGATCTATGGGTAATAATGGAAAGAAATGATGCTAAAGCACATGAGTGAGGATGTTCCCAGATAGGTCCCACTTAGGAGACAGCTTTTGTTTCAGAACCACAGAATTTCCCAAGACACGTCCACAGAACCTGATTTAAACTCAAAGATTCTGGGAGCCCTGTCACTTCACTCCTGTTATGAGTATGAGCTGAGGGCAGGTGCAACCCTAGGGGGTGTTTCCTCAATTAAGACAGGGTTGCCAGAAACGCCTGTTGAGGACTGAGTCCTTCTTCTCAGCCCTTCAATTCTCCTAAGAAGGATCCCAGTACTAGAAAGAAGTGTTGAATGCATAAAAACCAAGGATCAGGAGAGTTCAACATTCTCCTAACATATGAAAGTGATTCTGTTACTCATTTCCTATTAATTATATAAATATATAATATTTTAAGTATAGTTGTAGATTTTCACAAATGTATATTAATCTTGCCATCAAAAGATGGAAAAAAGGCCATCACTGAAAAGAACAGTCCTGTGGTGCCCATTGAAACGACACCCCTGAAACAGGTAAGTTAACACTAAAAAAATTGGGAAAAATTAATAATTTGTTTTGCTCCTTTATTAAATCTTGACGCTGTGACTGCTGTTTCTCACTTTCCCACACCATGTGCTGGACATCTAAGCACATGGAAAGGAAACCTGTGATCAGCTACCTGGGCTCGGGGGCTTTGTGGATCATTGAAATTAAAGACTTCCAGCCACTCCTGTGATGAAAAGATGTTGAAAATTTCCCATTTCTCCCTGTATACTAAATTAGGATGTTACTCAAAATGAAATCCTCTCTCTGCAGCTCACTCAATTATTCCTTGGCTGACTGCCTCTAAACACAGTGGACTTGCATAGATGTCACTCTACTCATAGAATTCACTCAGGATGAGCCAGAACAGTGTAGATGAAGGCAACTGTCTCTCTAAGTGGGAGGAACTCCATGGTTTGATGGGGTGTGTGTTGCACACAGTCTGTACAGCAGCAACATGAAAATGCCAAAGATTACAACATTTTAAATATTTAAAGGAAAAATAAAAATCCTCTCAAATGACATTAAACACAAAAAGATACCACAAATATCTGTGGCTGAAATCAGTAGGAAGTCTCCAGTCCCAGATAACAATGATGATGGCATCCTCCCTCACTCCTACCCTCATAGAAAAGATACATACACACCTGAGCCTCCCTATTAGCTCAATGCTATTTTTTACTTTCCTTCAAAGCTCTTATTTCCACCTTATAAGACAAGGGCTTATCATTTATAAATCATCTCTTTATCCACAAACACATAAGCACCAGGACTGCAAGAACTTGTTTGTTTTATGCCACTATATCCAAATCCTACTGTGCCTTATTTGTGCTAAGTTGGGTACAGACTCTACAGTGCACGGCAGGTGAGGGATGCTGAAACACTAGCATCAAGAGCACAGTCGCTGAGAAAGAAAGGAAGGATTGGCACAGTGGTCCTGTCTCTCTCCCTTGTCTCCTCTCACAATTTACCTAAACTCATAGGCCTCAGTTAAGTCATAAGGAAGATATTAAAAATATTATGTAATCTACTAAGAAGTTAATTTATCTATGCTAACTGACATACTTTATGGTAAACAGTGTCTAATACACCAGAGAAAATACATCATGTTTTGACTGTAAGTAGGAAAGGCAAAGCTGTTCCAGAGGACCAGGAGCTGGCTGCATCCACTGCAAGGCCAAGTCTTACCCTGCTGAAGAGAAAAATGTCACATCCTTCATCAAAGGTACACAGTTACTAAGACGAAACTCAAAGCATTTTGTAGCCATATCAGTAAAAATTGTAAAAGATAAAATTCTAAGCCATAAAGATGACTGATAGTCCCTTCTTTTTACAAAAATGACTGACTGGAACTTCTGACAAATTATTTTTAGCTCCACTACATTGATTCTGCCTTCTAGAAGACAATAATTAGGATTACCGGACAGAGAATTAAGTTGACCTCCTCACATCATTCAACACGGAAAGTGGCCTGCCTCCTTGAACAGCAATCACACCCACAAACACAGGCCACAATCTTGTAAGCAGTCCTTCTGAGCACCCTGCTGCTGTCAGACCTCATAGTCCCCTATGGTCTGTGTCATTCTTTACAGACTTCATTACACAGTGCTCTTTGCCTACAGGTGCAATCCTGCAGGTCTCTGGCAAGAGGACACTGAAAAAACCATGAGTTTTAAGTGAAGAATGAAAATTAGTTTCATGACAAAATTTGTAGCTGTAAAGAATAAAAAATACAGTTTGCCTCAGGAAAAACGATCTGAATTTGTAAGCACATGATAGAATTGACTCATAACGTATGTTTAAATGAAGAAAACTGCAAAATGTATCTGAAAATCCATAATTAAAATGGATTTTAATATTTTCTCTGAAGAAATGAAAACCACAATATTTATTAGCACACAATGGATTAGAATAGTTGACAAAATAATCAATGAAACAACTACAGAAGTCTTCATTTCACCAAGAAATGGACATATGTTTAATGACATACATTCAAACATTACTGAAAACATATTGAGAGAATACATTCAGCTACAAGTAACAGGAAACACACACAGCATCTTCCTGACATGAGAGAGGTGACTGTTCTCACGCAGAAGAACTGGGTCAAGGCAGCACAAGGCAGCAGAGAAACAAACTCGCAGGTCTTTCCTTTTATGCCCCATTGTAGATATTGCAGTGAATCAGGAAAACATGCTGACTGGCACTATTAACAGCATAAGGTGTTTCCTATACAACTAGACATCACCCAGAGAAGAGGGGAACCAGAGAACACTCCCAACCACAAAGGTCTGGATTAGTCTCCTGGTGGACACAAGAGGCCTTACAGAAAAATCCTAACTCTAATGGATCTTTGATGTGAAACTTGTGAAAACATCAGTGGAAAATACATCTGTAAGAAAACGGAAATCAAACAGTTGGTGGTGGTTTTCAAGATACTCTTGACTAGAAGGGCAAGAAAATGGGCTGGAAAGTGGTTTCCTTGAGGCTCCTACGTAACTGTCTCTCTCCCTGTGTGGTGGCTCCAAAATCTGACTAACACCTTGTTTGCTTCTGCCTTTGAAACCTCATGCATTGGTTTTTTTTTTTTTTGAGGAAGATTAGCCCTGAGCTAACATCTGCCGCCAATCCTCCTCTTTTTGCTGAGGAAGACTGGCCCTGAGATAACATCCGTGCCCATCTTCCTCTGCTCTATATGTGGGACGCCTGCCACAGCCTGGCTTGACAAGTGGTGCCATGTCGGCACCCGGAATGTGAACCTGCAAACCCCAGGCCACTGAAGCGGAACATGCAAACTTAACCGCTGCGCCACTGGGCCAGCGCCAGGGGATGCATTCTTAAAGATCTAGTTCTTCATATTACCCTCACTGACATAACACAATAGAGTGATATGCCCAGCTCTAGATTTTCTTGCCCTCTCACAGGCCTCTACTTAATTCAAAGCCTCTTCACCAAATACCAGTCAGAAGGAAGGACAAAGAGCAAAGGCCCAAATATGAAAACAAGAATTCCCAGGAAACTATACTCTTTGATAAACTTGCCACACATAAAAATTTGTTTCAACTGTTTAATAGTATGGAAAATAAAAACAGGCTCCTATACCCATCAGCCTGAAAATAGAGCTTTCTCTAAGAAAGGTCTGATACATACAGTGGATGAGGCATATCCAGGAACCGCAATACAAGGCCAGTAAGAAAATCTCAACAAATACAAACTGTCATTTTTCAATGATGCCTTAATAGAACAATTAAAACCTTATGAAAAAATTAAACAGAAAATATTAACTGATAAAGGAAAAACCACCACCTATTAATTTTTATGTACTATTGATGAAGGATGACATGCAGAATTCTCTCACCTCAATATTCATTTCTGAAAGTAATTAATAGAAATCCAAAATCCAATCTGGAATTTGAGAAGGAGCCTTGGTAAACAATATATTTACGACTTTTATGACAACTTTTTCAAGCTGAAAGTTTTCTAGAACATTATCGACAAGTTAATTTCCATCAACCTTTCTCATAAGACTTAAATTTATTATTTCTTTCTGGTGGGAGTTTCACATAGAAGAATGTGGGCCAATTGAAGTCTTTCCCACACTTTACATTCAAGAGGTTTTTATTAAGTGAGTCCTTTCATGCCTTCAGAAAGAACTGGGATGACAAAAGCTTTCCTACATTCTTTACATTTATATGATTTTTATTCTAGTGTGCCATCTCACATATCCTCAAAACTTTTCATGAGAAATAAAGGCTTTGCCACTTTCCTGACATTTATAGGGTTTCTCTCCAGTATGAATTCTTTCATGTCTTCGAAGATATCTGAGAGAAATGAAGGCTTTTCCACATTCCTTACAATCATAGGGTTTTTCTCCTGTATGAGTTCTTTCATGTATTCGAAGAGAACTGGAAGAAGTGAATGCTTTACTGCATTTTTTACACTCATAGGGGTTTTTGCCAGTATGAGCGCTTTCATGTTTTCGAAGAGAACTGGTATAACTGAAGGCTTCCCCACATTCCTTACACTCATAGGGTTTCTCCCCAGTGTGATTTCTTTCATGTATTTGGAAACCTCGAAGAGAAACAAAAGCCTTACCACATTCCTTACATACATAGGGTGTCTCTCCTGTGTGAATTCTTTTGTGCATTTTTAAGGAACTGTAATCACTGAAAGCTTTCCCACATTCTTCACATTTATACGGTTTCTCTCCAGTGTGCACTCTCATGTGTCTTCGAAAGTCTGTGTGACAAATGAAGGCTTTCCCACATTCCTGACATGCATAAGGTTTCTCTCCAGTATGAGTTATTTCATGTCGTTGAACAGAACTAGAACAACTGAAGGCTTTACCACATGTTTTACATTCATAGGGTTTCTCTCCAGTGTGAGTCCTTTCATGTCGTTGAACAGAACTGGAACGACTGAAGGCTTTACCACATGTTTTACATTCATACACTTTCTCTCTATTGTGACTCCTTCCATGCAGTTGAAAGGCACTGGGAGAAAAGAATGCTTTCTCACATTCCTTACATTTATAAGGTCCATCTCCACCGTGAGTGACCATGTGTGCTTCAAGCTTTGTGAGAGTTAAACAATCTTTCCCACATTCCTTACATTCATAGGATTTCCCTTTAGTATGAATTCTTTCATGTCTTCGAAGAGAACCGGAAGAAGTGAATGCTTTACTACATTTTTTACATTCATAGGGTTTCTCTCCAGTGTGAGTTCTTTCATGTCTTTGAAGAGAACTGGGACAAGTGAAGGCTTTACTACACTTTTTACATTTATAGGGTTTCTCTCCAGTATGAGTTCTTTCGTGTACGTGAACATTACTGGAAAATTTGAAGGCTTTACCACATATTTTACATTCATAGGGTTTCTCTCCAGTGTGACTCCTTTCATGTATTCGAAATGCACTGGGATAAATGAATACTTTCCCACATTCCTTACATTTATAGGGTTTCTCTACAGTGTGACTTCTTTCATGTATCTGAAGTAAACGGGAACAACTAAGGGTTTTCCCACATTCCTTACATTTACAGGTTTTCACTCCATTGTGAATTCTTTCATGTGTTTCAAAAAATTGGAGATAACAGAAGGTTTTTCCACAGTACTTACATTTATATGGCTTCTTTCCACATTTTTTATACTCACATGGTTTGCGTCCAGTGTGACATTTGATGTGCCTATGAAAGGATGAATGACGCATGAAGACTTTTCCACATGCACTGCATTCATGTGGTTTCACTCCAGTAGTTTTCTTGTTCAGATTGAGATTTGGAATAAGGCTCAAGTTTTCTCCACGTTGACTACCCTCTTCACTTTCACAGAGTCTCTCTATCGTATGACTTCTGTAAAAGACAAGAAGAACATTACTGCTGACTTCTTTATTAATGATTTTATATTTATTATTATGATTTATAGAAAAAACGTAGGTTTTCTGCCTTGTCTGAATTGCCTGAAATTGAACATACTGAATGCTCTGCAAGAAGACTTCACCTTTGCTACTGTCAAAACAGTGATATTCAAGAGTGATGGCAGCATTATGCTGGAGTGAGCTCTTCCCTTAGACGCTCCCTCCTCACATACAAAGAAAAGGACATTCATAAACCAACAGAAGACATTCACACAACACAAAAGACGTCTGAGAGACCCACACAGCCATATGTCTGAAGGCGAAAGTGTTGGACACCCCCAGGGCAAGTGGAAGTGGGTAAGGGGATATCCTTTCCCTCCTAAACAACAGCGACTGGGGCATGGGACCACATGAGGCTCTGGAAAAAGAGGGGGGAGAGGTAGCTCTCCGCAGGAACACCTTCACTTTCCAAGTTCCCTCAAAGCCTCTGGGAAGGCCCCACACAGAGGTGGCTAAGCTATTGTGGCAGCATCTTCATCAAGCCAAAACCCTAGGAGCAGATAGCAAGGGCACAGCAAGAATGACCCTGGGATCACACAGGAAAAAGCAAGCGGCCCTCCCCCCACCCAGTGCTCTGGCTCAGGTGGTCAACCAGAGCACTCATGCACAGGTTAGAAAAGCAGCAGCGTCAGCAACCTAGCTGGCAATCACAGACAGGACCTCAGCACAGATTCCGAAGACAGGCACAGACACCAACTGTCACAGGGGGCTCAAAATACAGAGCTCTTGACTCCCACCCCAATGGCAACAGGTGGAAGCTGTGACCAGATACTGTCACTATGCTAAGGCACAAATCCACGCCATCAAATAATATGAATAAATAAATTAATAGGCCAGAAGGAAAATGACAAGCACTCAGAAATCAATCCTGAAGTCACAGAAATTTATTATCTAACTGACAGAGAATTCAAAATAGCTACCATTAAAAAGAAAATGAGTTACAAGACAATACAGATAGTTCAATGAAATCAGGAGATAAATTAAAGAAGAAAGGGAATTCTTCAAAAAAGAGATTGAACCTATAAAGAAAAACAAATCAGAAGTGTTGGAAATGAAAAATACAGTGAACCAGATAAAGAAAAACCTGAACTCCCTGAATAACAGAGCTGATATTTTGGAGGACAGAAGGAGCAGTCCAGAGGATAGAAATAGAAATGCTTCAAATGGAGGAGAGAGAAATAAGACTAAAAAGAAACAAAGAAATTCTCTGAGAAATATCTGTCTCAATTGGGAATGCAACACAATGATAATACGAATTCCAGAGGAAAAAGAGAGCAGCAAGCTTGTTCAAACAAATAATAGCTGAGAACGTCCAAAACCTGGGGAAGGAGCTGGAAATACAAGCAAAAGAAGCTAATGGAACACAAAATTACATCAATGTAAAAAGACCTTCTCCAAGGCATATAGTAGTAAAGCTGGTCAAGGTCAATGACGAAGAAAGAATATTAAGGGCAGCAAGGCAGAAGAAAATAACTTACAAAGGAACTCCTATCAGGCTTTCAGCAGGTTTCTCAGCAGAAACATTACAGGCTAGGAGAGAGTGGAATGATATATTCAAAATAATGAAAGACAAAAACTTTCAGCCAAGAATATTCTATCCAGTGAAAATTTCCTTCAGATATGATGGAGAAACAAAATCTCTCCCAGACAAACAAAAGCTAAGGGAATTCATTGCCATAAGACCGCCCCCCTCCCCCCACCCCACACACACAAAATGCTGAAGAAGGCGCTCACCCTGAAAAAAAGAAAGAGTTTACAAAGCCTTGAGAAAGGAGATAAATAGGCAGACAAAATCAGAAAATTGCAGCTCTGTATCAGAACAAGTTAGCAAACACTTAATTACAACATTAAAGATAAAGGGAAGGAAAACAAAAAATAAATATAATCTCATCATTTTAACCACAAACTCACAAGACAAGATGGAATAAGTTGTGACAACAATAATTTAGAAGGGGAAGAGGAAAGGGACATAGTCAGCTTGGTCTAAGGAAATAGGCTATCAGAAAAAAGACTTCTCATCTACAAGTGTTTTTATAGAAATCACATGGTAACCACTAAACAAATAATTAGAACAGAGACATAAACAATAAATAAAGAGTAAACTGAGAAAAACATCATAGAGAACTACCAAACTGAACTGATAGTCTGAAATACCTGAGACGAGAAACAAGAGAAATACAGAACAACCAGAAAATGAGAGATAAAGTAGCAGCATCAAACCCTCATATATCAATAATCAGTCTAAATGCAAATGGATTGAATTCTCCAATGAAAAGACACAGAGTGCCGGGATGGATTAAAAATCAAGACCCAACAATATGCTGCCTCCAGGAAACACATCTCAGCTCCAATGACAAATACAGGCTCAGAGTGAAGGGATGGAAGATGATACTCCAAGCTAATGGCAAATAAAAGAAAGGTGTTGCCATGCTTATATCAGACAAACTAGACTTCTAGACAAAACAGGCAATGAGAGCCAAAGAGGGGCAGTATATAATGATAAAAGGGACACTCCACCAAGAAGACAGAACACATAAACATATATGCACCCAACAGAGGAGCACTAAAGTACACAAAGCAACTATTAACAGACCTAAAAGGAGATATTAACAATAACACAATAATAGTAGAGGACCTTAACACCACACTTATGTCAATGGATAGATCATCCAAACAGAAAGTCAACAAAAAAATAGTGGATTTAAATGAAAAAGTAGACCAGATCAACTTAACATATAGAGAACACCCCATCCAAAAACAGAATACACATTCATCTCAAGCGCACATGGAACATTCTCAAGGATAGATCATACGTTGGGAAACAAGGCAAGCCTCAATAAATTTAAGAAGATTGAAATCATATCAAGCATTTTTTCCAACTGTAATGCTATGAAACTAGAAATCAACCACAAGAAAAAGCTGGGATAGTGACAAATATGTGGAGACTAAACAACATGCTACTGAACAACCAATGCATCACTGGAGAAATTAAAGGAGAAATCAAAAAATTTCTGGAGACAAATGAAAATGAAAATACACCATACCAACTCATATGGGATGCAGCAAAAGCAGTCCTAAGAGGGAAATTCACAGCAATACAGGCCCACCTTAACAAACAAGAAAAGTCTCAAATAAGCAACATTAAACAACACCTAACACAATTAGAAAAAGAAGAAAGCCCAAAGTCAGCAGAAGGAGGATATAATAAAAACTAGAGCAGAAATAAATGAAATTGAACAACAACAAAAACAGCAGAAAGGATCAATGAAACAAGGAGTTGGTTCTTTGAGAAGACAAACAAAATTGACAAACCCTTAGCTAGACTCACTAAGAAAAAAAGAGAGAAGGCTCAAATAAATAAAACTAGAAATCAAAGAGGAGAAACTACAAGAGATACCATAGAAAGACAAAGGATTATAAGAGAATACTATGAAAAACTATATGCCAACAAATTGGACAACCTAGAAGAAACTGATAAATTCTTAGACTCATACAACCTCCCAAAACTAAAGCACACAGAAAGAGAGAATCGGAATAGACCAATCACAAGTAAAGAGATTGAAACAGTAATCCAAAACCTCCCAAAAAATACAAACCCAGGATCAGTTTGCTTCTCTGGAGAATTCTACCAAACATTCAAAGAAGATTTAATACCTGTCCTTCTCAAACTATTCCAAAACAATGAAGAAAATGGAATATTTCCTAACACATTTTACAAAGCCAACATCACCCTCATCCCAAAGCCAGACAAGGACAAAACAAAGAAGGAAAATTATAGGCAAATACTGCTGATGCACATAGATGCAAAAATCATCAACAAAATATTGGCAAATCAAATACAGCAATACATTAAAAAGATCACACATCATGATCAAATGGGATTTATACTAGGTACGCAGGGATGGTTCAACATCCACAAATCAATCAATGTGGTACACAACATTAACAAAATGAGGAATAAAAACCACAGGACCATCTCAATAGGTGTGGGAAAAGCATTTGCCAAGATCCAACATCCATTTATGATAAAAACTCTCAATAAAATGGGTATAGAAGGAAAGTACCTCAACATAATCAAGGCTATAAATGACAAACCCACAGCCAACATCATACTCAACAGGGAAAAACTGTCACCACTCTTACTCAACATAGTACTGGAGGTTTTGGCCAGAGCAATAAGATAAGAAAAAGAAATAAAAGGAATTCAAATTGGCAAGGAAGAAGTGAAACTCTCGTTGTTTGCAGATGACATGATTTTATACATAGAAAACCGTAAAAAATCCATTGGAAAACTATTAGAAATAATCAAGAACTACAGCAAACTTGCAGGGTACAAAATCAACCCACAAAAATCAGCTGCATTTCTACATTCTAGCAATGAACTAACAGAAAAAGAACTCAAAATACAATCCCATTTACAATCGCAACAAAAATAATAAAATACCTAGGAATAAATTTAACTATTGAGGTGAAAGACCTAAACAATGAAAACTATAAGATGTTATTGAAAGAACTCCATGATGACATAAAGAAATGGAAAGATATTCCACGCAACATGGATTGGAAGAATAAATATAGTTAAAATGTCCATACTACCTAAAGTAATCTACAGATTCAGTGCAATCCCACTCAGAATCCCAATGACAATCTTCATGGAAATAGTACAAAGAATCCTAAAATTCATATGGGGAACAAAAGACCCCCAAATAGCTACAGCAATCCTGAGATAAAAGAACAAAGCTAGCGGCATCACAATCCCTGACTTCCAAACATATTACAAAGCTAAAGTGATCAAAACAGCATGGTACTGGTACAAAAAAAACAGGCACAGAGATCAATGGGGAACAGAATTGAAAGCCCAGAAATAAAACCACACATCTATGGACAGCTAATCTTTGACAAAGAAACTAAGAACATACAATGGAGAAAGGAAAGTCTCTTCAATAAATGGTGTTGGGAAAACTGGTCAGCCACATGCAAAGGAATGAAAGTAGACCATTATCTTTCACCACATACAAAAATTAACTCAAGATGGATCAAAGACTCGAAGGTAAGACTCTAAAACCATAAAACTCCTAGAAGAAAATACAGGCACTACACTCTTTGACATCAGTCTTAGAAGGATCTTTTCAAATACCATGTCTACTCAGGTGAGGGAAACAAAAGAAAAAATTTAACAAGTGGGACTTCATCAGACTAAGGAGCTTCTGCAAGGCAAAGGAAACCAGGAACAAAATGAAAAGACAACCCACGAACTGGGAGAAAATATTTGCAAATCATATACCCAACAGGGGATTAATAGCTAAAATAAAGAAAGAACTGACAGAACTCAACAAAAAAACAAACAACCTGATCAAAAAATGGGCAGGTGTGAAAAGAAACTAGAATCAAAACAAAGAGACAACGCACCAATTGGGAGAAAATATTTGCAAATCACATATCTGACAAGGAGTTAATCTCCATAATATGTAAGGAACTCACAGAACTGAACAATAAAAAAACAAATAGCCCAATCAAAAAATGGGCAGAGGATATGAACAGACATTTCTCCAAGGAAGATATACAGATGGCCAATAAACACATGAAAGATGCTCAGCATCACTAATCATCATGGAAACGCAAATCGAAACTACACTAAGATACCACCTTACGCCTGTTAAAATGGCTATAATCAATAAGACTAAAAATAACAAATATTGGAGAGGGTGTGGAGAGAAGGGAACCCTCACACACTGCTGGTGGGAATGCAAACTGTGCAGCCACTATGGAAAACAGCATGCAGATTTCTCAAAAAATGAAAAATAGAACTACCATATGACCCAGCTATCCCACTACTGGGTATCTACCCAAACAATTTGAAATCAACAATCCAAAGTAACATAAGCACCTCTATGTTCACTGCAGCACTATTCACAATAGCCAAGATGTGGAAGCAACCCAAGTGCCCACCGACTGATGTTTGGATAAAAAAGATGTGGTATATATATATATACAGAATGGAAAACTACTCAGCCATAAAAAAGACAAAATCGTCCCATTCACAACAACATGGGGGGACCTTGAGGGTATTATGTTAAGTGAAATAAGCCAGACAGAGAAAGACAAACACTGTATGACTCCACTCATATGTTGAAGATAAACACACACACGGACAGAGAGAATAGTTTAGTGGTTACCAGAAAGGCAGGCGGTTGGGAGGTGAGAGTAAGGGGTGAAGGGTGAAGGGGAACATTTATATGGTGACTGACAAATAATAATGTATAATTGAAATTTCACAATGTTATAAACTATTATGATCTCAATAAAATAAAAAAAAGTGATATTCATATAGAGTTTATTGTTTCCAAGTGAACTGTTTTGCAAACCTTGAACTATGTCACATTTAAGAAAGTATATTTCCTGAAAATTTTCTAATAATAATTAAACTTGAAGCAGGGATTATTTGTTCTGTTTGCTACTTTTAAAAATTTCATAACATGCCAGGATTCTCACCTGAGACACTGCTTTCTACTGTGAGTGTGACTCACCTTAGTTTTCTCCCCTGGGTTTTGTACCAATCTTCAATGTCACGATCTTCCCATTGTTCTCCTAAAAGGCAAACCCAGAAAAAAATAATTCCAAAATATTAGAAATTATAGAAAAATTATTAGATTCTAGGTCCATGAAGAGCTGTGACCACGTCTAGTCTATTTACCAACATCCTCCCTTTCCACATTCCACATTTGGAACAACACTGATGGGCAGGAAAGACTTGTTCTCTAATTGACTAAGGGAAGGAATGTCCTCAATCTTACCTACTGACGCCAGGTTCCTCAAGGTTTCCCACATTTCATCTCTGTAGAGTTTCTTCTGTGAAGGTTCCAGTAAAGCCCACTCCTCTGGGGTGAAGATCACAGCCACATCCTCAATGGTCACTGAGTCCTAAAAGACCACATACATGTGTAGAGGAGGATGCATAAGACTGACGGCACTGGGGATCTACACTCCGTTAGTAGGGAGGTTACATATGATTCTTCTGCAAACATTTATTCTATGTCATGATCATAAAAAACTCATTGTTTTCCTGTACACACTTCATCCTCAACTTAACAGCATTATGAATACATGGAAATTATTTACACATTTTTGCTGTGGTCACATTTCATCTTATTTCTCTCTGATGGCAGGGTCCAGAGCAAATTGGGAAATGCTATACATATGAACCAAATATTATCATTTTAAGACTGATTCCTCGTGAGGAATATTCTTATATCTTCTTCCTGATTACCCACCATTTACAGCACTCCATGAGGCAGAGGGCCAAATCTGCATGACATTTCAGTGAATAAAAACACAGTGAAGAACGGGAAGGTTACTCTTCTATTCCCATCACAAACATGAGAGTCCAGGTGGCCCGGAAAAATTAAACTTTTATCAAGGTCCAGCTGGCTATACTGTCAAGACGTACTTCAGGCCCTTATAAGTAATGAGAGGCAGCTGCCTGAATGTAAATATTCTTGCGGGGAAGCATAGCTTTTAACTTGTGTAATATTTATCACAGACTCTGCTCTTCCTCTCTCTCTCTCTATGACTTGATGGGGCTAGAAAGTCATTTGGAACTTAGAGTTCAGACATAGGAAGAAGGCATGACAACTTAGACCATACAATCTGTACACTCATGTGCCTCGAGGCTCCAGCCAATCTTTAGAACATAGAGTGAGATAATAACGTGCCGGAAGAGCTCTTTCCAGGCCAACCCTAACAGTGGACCCTGGGCCTTGCTGTGCCTGAGGAACAGGTGAAGAGCCGCAGATTGCAAGTGAGTTCACCGAAGTCCACAATGATTTCATGTTGAACATTAAACATGAAAACACCAAAAATGCACGCCCAATAATAGCATCTTCACAGTGGACAAAAATCAAAGACAAAGAAATATATCAAAGGAAGCCAGAGGGGAAAACACACCTTAGGTATAGAGAAACAAAGACTGGCATTCAACTGGACTTGTTTTCAGAAACCATGCAAGCAAGAACAGAGTGGAGAGAAATGTTTAATGTTTTGTAACTTAAAAACCACCTCCTAGAATTCTCTGTCAAGCAAATTTATCCTTCAAAAATAAGGAAAAATAAAAACAGACAAAAAGTGAGGAAATTTTTCATTAGTATTCCTACTTTGAATGAAACACTCAAAAATTTATCAGGAAAAATGTAAATGGTAAAGGTGGAGATTTAAAAAAGGAATAAATAAATGTAAAACTTTTTATATTTATTATAATTAACATAAGAGTTTAACACTAAAGGAAGCTGGCATAGGTATAAGAATTTCAGACAATACAGATTTCAAACCAAAGAAAGCCCAGAGATAAAGAGAGGCATTACATAATGATCAAGGGGTCCATTCTCAAGAGGGCACAGCCATCCTTGATGTGTATGTGCATGACAACAGAGGAGCAAAACACGGAAGACAAGAGCTGATACAACACAAGGAAAAATAGATAAATCCACTACTATAGCTGTACACTTCAACACTCCTTTATCACAAACTATAAATTCCAGCAGGCAGAAAATGAGGAAGGACAGAGTTTAACTGAACAGCACTCTACAAGTGGATTTCATTGTAATCTATGGAATACTTAATGTAACAAAAACAGAGTACACATTCTTCTCAAGTTCACATGAAACATTCACCAAGACAGAACATATTCTGGGACCTAAAACACATCTTAACAAATTTGACAGAAAGCATACAAAATATGCTCTTAGACTGCACAGGCATTAATCTAGAAATCAATAACAGCAAAATAGTTGGAAAAGCCCCAAATATATGGAGATTCAAAAACACACTTCTAAATAATAAATGGGATTAAACAAGAAGTCTCAAGGGAAATAAAAAATTATTCTAGACTAAATGAAATAAAAACACAACACACCAAAGGGTCTTGCACGCAGCAAAAACAGTGCCCGGAGGGAAATTTATGCAACCAAACGAATACACCGGAAAAAACAAGGATTTACAATCAACAATGTAAGCATCTACCTTAGAAAACAATAAAAAGAAGACCAAATTAAACCCAAAGCAAGCACAATATACGAAATAATAAAAATTAAGAAAAAATTAACATAATTGTGGGAAATCAATGGAGAAAAAGTTTTTAAAAAGCTGATTTCTTGACAAGACCAATAAAATGGATAAACCTCTAGTGACAATAACTAAGAAAAGACGGAACACAGAAATTACTAATATCAGAAAGGAAAGGAGGGGGAAATGAAAATTTTTTAATTTATGAAATCCAAAATCCACTTATGATAACAAACTAGTAATAGAGGGGAACTTTTGCTTCTTGAGAAAGATCTTCACAAATCCTGTAGCTAAATTCATAACATTTGTTCTGTAGGACATGACTGTCTCTGTGAAACATCTGAAAGAATCTACAAAAATACAGATAACTCTTGGAATTAATAAGACAGAATAGTAAGACTGAAGCATAATCCTTACAGACCCACACAAATATAATTAACTGGTCTTTGACAAAGGAGAAAAGGCAATTCAAAAGGAAAGTCTTTTAAACAAACAGTGTTGGACATAATGGAAATCCACCCGCAAACACACATGCACACAAAACATGCAGACTCAGGCTTGACACCTTTCACAAATTTTAACTCAAAACAGATTATTATAGATCTAAATTTAAAATGCAAAAGTAATAAACTCGTAGAAGATACCAGAGGAGAAAATCTAGGTTATTTCGGGTTTGGTGATGAATTTTTAAATACAACACCAAAAGTAAGGTCCATAAAAGAAAAAAATGGTAATTTCATTTCATTAAAATGAAAAACTGCTCTGAGAAAGATACTGTTAAAAGAATGAAAAGATAAGTCACAGAGGAGGAGAAAATTTTTGCAAAACATGTGCCTGATAAATGACTGGTATCCAAAATATCTAAAGAACTCTTAAGACAACAGTAAGAAGAAAAACAACCCAATTACAAATGGGCAAAAGATCTGAACAGACAGCTCACCAAAGAAGACAGACAGGTGGGAAAAGCAAAATGACAACATGCTCCACATCAAATGTCACTGGGAAACTGCAAATAAAACAACAATGAAGTATCACTGCTTATTAATGGCTAAAATTCAAAACACTCAGAACATCAAATATTGGTGAAGACGTGAAGCTACAGGTAATCATCATTCATTGCTGGTGGGAATGGAATTTGGCAGGCCTACAATGGAAGACAGGAACTTTCTTTCAAAGCAAAATATACTCTTACTATGTATAGTAAGATCCAGCAATCACCCTCTTTGGTATTTTTCCAAATGAGTTGAAACCCTATGTTCACATAAAAACCTGTACATGAATATTTGTAGGTGCTTTAGTTATAATTATCAACAGAGCTAAGCAAGATGTCCTTCAGTAAGTCGATCAGACAAGTGGTGCATCCATACAATGAAATACTGTTCCGTGATAAACAGAAATGAGGAATCAAGCCACGAAAACACATGCAGGAACCTTAAAAGTACATTGCTAAGGGAAAGCAGCCAATGTGACACAGTTATATACTGTATGATCCCAAGTATACGATGTTCTAGAAAAGACAAAAGCATGAGCCAGTTGAAAGATCTCCAGATGTGAAGGATTTGGGGGTTGGAGGGAGGGATGAATCGACAGGTGAGCACAGAGGGCTTTGAAGGGAGCAAAACTATACTCTATGATACAGAAATAATAAATATGTTATTGTACATTTGCCAAAACCCAGAGATCATATAACAAAGACCTATACAAGTGTACCATTTTTTACCTTTTATACAGCAAAAGTTTTACCATAACTTTCTATGTTTAGATACACAAATACTTACCATTGTTATAACTGCCTGCAGCATTCAGTACAGTAACATGCTGTACAGGTGTGTAGCCTAGAAGCAACAGGCCACACCATAGAGCCGACGTGTGTAGGCTTGTGTAAGTGCACTCTAGGATGTTCACACAGTGACGAAATAGCCTAATGATGCATTTCCCAAACATATCCTCGTGGTTAAGTGATGCAAGACTGTATCTGCTCTAGCTAGTTCCATTCGAGAATGTACTGCAGATTTTAACCAAAACCATTATGCA
This sequence comes from Equus quagga, assembly GCF_021613505.1. Taxonomy (NCBI): domain Eukaryota; kingdom Metazoa; phylum Chordata; class Mammalia; order Perissodactyla; family Equidae; genus Equus; species Equus quagga. Next base: position 85,338,572 of record NC_060280.1, on the reverse strand, counting down.
AAAAAGAAACTAAAATACATAAACATTGGTTAGAAAGATGTAAATGTATCTCTAATTCCACAAATCTTTTAAGAAAACTGTAATGTCCACTAAAAAACTATTAGAACTGAAAATTGAGTTAGCAAAGTGATGGAATACAAGGTCAAAATACAAATCTTGCCATTTTTGCTTTTTATTCTATCGATATCCTTTATTACATAACCGGATTTTGAGATGTTAACCCAACCGTTCATCCCTGGAACAAATCCCACTCGGTCATGGTGTGTGAGTCTCTAACATATTCCTGGATCTGCTCTGCTGCTATTTATTATACTGGCCGCACAAAATGAATCAGTGTTCTCTCCATTTTAATTTCTTAAAGAGTTTGCGAAAAATCGGTAATAAAGAATCTTTGAATGTTTCAGAGAATTCTGAGTTAAAGCCATTTAGGCTGAGCCTTTCATTGTGGGTAGCTGTTTGTTTACTAATTCAACCCCCTCACTTGTTATATTTCTATTCAGATTTTCTACTTACTCTTGATTTAGGTTCAGTAGTTTGCGTCTTTCGAGGAATTTGTCCGTTTCATCTCGGTTATCTAATTTATTGCCACACAACTGTTCACTGAATTCTTCTATAATCCTTTTTATTTCTGTAACGTCACCTGTTATATCCCTCTTTCTGATTGTATGAATTTCAATCTTCCCCCTTTTTCTCTAAATCAATCTAGCTAAAGAACTGTCATATTTGTTAATCTTTCCATAAAAACTATTTTTGGTTTCATTGATTTTCTCTGCGCTTCTTCTCTTCCTCATTCATTAATTTCTCCTCTAATTTTTATTATCTTCTTTCTCTTTGCACTGGATTTGGTACCTCAACTTTTAGGTTATTGATTAGAGATCTCTCTTTTTGCTTAGTATAGGCATTAATGGCCATAAATTTCTTTCTTTGTACTGTTTTAGATTCAGGCCATAAACTTTGACCCTTTAGGTATGAGATAATGTTCCTCATTATCTCTAGTGATATGTTTTGTTTTAAAGTTTATTTTGCTAGATATTTGTATCATGTCTCCAGCTTTGTTGTGGGTGCTATTTCCAGATGTCTATTTTCCCATCATTTACTTTGAATCTCTTTGTATCTTTGAATCTAAAGTGTGTTTCCTGTACACTGCATATATTTAGATCACAGTTTTATTTTTTAATCTGATGTGACAATGTCTTCCTCCAGTTGTGATAATGTAATCCACTCACATTTAGTGTTACTGACATAGTCGCAATTACACCTGCAATTTTACTTTTTGTTTTCTACAGTTCTCATGCTCCTTTTAGTTTCTCCTCTCCTGCTTTATGGCCTTCTATTGCAGTAAGTGCAATTTTAGCATCTTAATTTTTAAGTGACTTCACTATATTTTTGAATTTTTTTTTAGAGTTTGCTCTATTTAATATACACACCTTAATATATAAGAATGAACTTCAGGGTTTTTGGGGGGGTTTTTTGTTCTGTTTCTTCCTTTGGAGGAAGATTAGCCCTGAGCTAACATCTGCTGCCAATCCTCCTCTTTTTGATCAGGAAGACTAGCCCTTAGCTCACATCCGTGCCCATCTTCCTCTACTTTATATGTAGGACACCTACCACAGCATGGCGTGCCAAGTGGTGCCATGTCCGCACCCAGGATCCAAACTGGCGAACCCCAGAGGAACGTGCACCTTAACTGCTGCGCCACAGGGCTGGCCCCTGAACTTCAGTTTTATAGTAGCTTAATTCCAGTGATACACAGAATTTTAATCACAGATAACTATATTCCCTTTTGCCATTTTTGTGGTATTATCGTTACGCAGATTATATCTATGAATGACAACTCAATAATACATTGTTACACTCATTTCTTTTCCATCTGTACTCACTTGTTTAGCCCAACACACCTTTGCACCAACCCTTTGTGCTTTTAATGAGAAACAAATTACACAGATACTACATTTCTACATTTAATAAGCACAACAGCACATTAAATATATAGTATTTTATACAATTCCTTTGATATCAGCTAAGAGAAGAAAGGAGAAAATTGGTATTTATTCTGTCTTCCATATTTACATAATTACCTTTACTGGTGTTTTTGTTTCTTTATGTTGATATCAATTACCATCCTGGGTCACTTGCTTTGAAAGTGAAGAACTCCTTCAGTAATCTCGTAAGACAGTTGGCTATTAATAGATTTTCTCAGTTTTTCTTTATCCGAGAAAGTCTTTATTTCATCTTTACATTTTACAAGGTAGTTTTGGTGCATATAGGATTCTTGGTTAACAGGTTTTTTCTTCGTGCACTTTGAATATGTTATCCCCCTGCCTCCTGATCTTCCTTTTTGCTGCTGAGATGTCACCTGTTAATGTTACTGGGTTCTCCTGTAAAAGCTGGGTAAATTTTTCAATTGCTGTTTTTCTCCCCAGTGTATGGTTCCTACATTCCAGTATCTTTGCAGGTCTCATATTTTTGATGCAAACCAGACATCTTAGGTAATATATTATAGCAACTGTGGGTACTGGTCTTCTTCCTTCTAGGATTTTTTATTGTTATTAGCTTATTTTCTTGTTCAGTGACTGGGAGGATTAGCTTAGCTAAATCTATGTCCTCCACACAGAACGAAACCTCTGATGTAGCTCCTAGCACCGGCATGGCTTTGGGTGTGTCTACTGTCATGAGGCAGTGGCATTGGAGGGCTCTCTTGCTCCTTCACGGATACACTCCATGGTTACAGTGGATTAACTGCTGGCTGATTGCTCTACTATTTTCATCAAGGTCCTGCCTTAACTTGCTCTATCAAATACTCCAGTGAAATTCTGGCTCCTTTGTGGAGACACTTTGTGAAGTCATTGTTTGATTCGTTCTGTTGCTTGTAAGTGTCCTCTCATCAGTCTAATTCCCTGGTTCTTTCCAGAAAACTAGTCAGCCTACAGTCTAAGCTGTATCTTCATTAAATGTGGAAATCAGGGGCCGGCTCCGTGGCCGAGTGGTTGAGTTCGTGCGCTCCGCTGCAGCGGCCCAGGGTTCGGATCCTGGGCGCGGACATGGCACCGCTCATCAGGCCACATTGAGGCGGCGTCCCACATCCCACAACTAGAAGGACCTGCAACTAAGATATACAACTATGTACGGGGGGGGGGGCGCGGAATAAAGCAGAAAAAGAAAAAAAAAAGAAAAAAGGTTGGCAACAGTTGTTAGCCCAGGTGCCAATCTTATATAAAAAAAAATTGGAAATCAACTAATTGCCTTTCACCTCATTCTCTACTTTCTTGAAAGTGCCCTTAGACTTGAACATTTCATGATGTTTTGCTGGTCAACTTAATTCTTTGGGGAGGAATTAAGAGCTCCGTGTTTTACGGCTCAAGTCTGCCCTGTGTTCAGGTAAAATCTGTGTGCCAGGATTCTGGAGCTGTGGTGGGGACATGAGGAAGCCTCTCTCTGGGTGACAATCCCAATCTAGGGGCTGAGTGATCAGTGCAGTGGAAAGACAGCAGCCGGAGTCCTCTTGATTGTCTCATGTTACAGTCACCTCATGAGCTGGGGAAAGAGGGATCAGGACCCAGCATTCTCAGCACAGCATGAGCACAGCAGAGCCTCTGCACCAGGAGGAGGGGCTGGTGCAAGAAGGGGTCCCCACAATTCACATGAACCAATGAGGGACTGAAATTCAGCAACAGGTAGCTGCAGGCAGGATGGGTAATGTTGAAGTCCTGCTCCTCCTGGGGAAAAGCCCCACTTCTGGAAGCTTAGGGAGGGAGAACCTTGTCTTCTGGTTCGGGGGACAGCGCTGTGGAGAGGAGGGCTCACTTGCTGAGCTGAGAGCAGGGAGGGAGTGGACATGGTTCAAATCCCACACACTCTCCTTTCTCACTGAATTTCTATGTATTTTCTTAAATAGATTACTTCATTTGCTGTTTGCCTTTAGGACAATTTCCAGAGGCTTCGCATGGTTGTTTTAAAATAATTTCCTCCAGTTTCACTGGGGAATGTGTCTGTGGAGCTCCTCATATTATTATGTCAGCCTAGTGCACTTAATACACTGACTGTATCAGCAACCCTCTCCAGATTGACATACAATGGCACTACAGGCTGTAATATCACTTGTCATTTTATAGACAAACAGAATTGAGAAAATTAATTTTTTATGGTTGTAAAAACATATTGCACAGTTCAAAAAATTGTTTACAGGGGCTGACTTGGTGGCATAGTGGTTAAGTTCACATGTTCCGTGCTTCAGCAGCCCGGGGTTCATGGGTTTGGATCCCGGGCACAGACCTACACACTGCTCATCAAGCCATGCTGTGGCAGCATCCCACATGCAAAGTGGAGGAAGACTGGCAAGATGTCAGCTCAGCAACAATCTTCCTCAAGCAAAAAGGGGAGGATTGGCAAGAGATGTTAGCACAGGGCCAATCTTCCTCACACACACACACATAAAATTGCTTAGAGGATTAATACATAAGGATGTGGCTTCCCATTAAAAATACATTGGTCATTTGATTACAATCTATTGTCAAAAAGAAAACCACAGGCCTAAAATGGAACAACTTTTGCTAGTCCCAGGGCACCAAACCAGGGCTTAACACCTACCCTAACTGCAATTTCAACCTTCCCCGGGAATGTAATCAGTGTAGGATTTTCTGGTCAGCACCAATGAGGCAATCTGCCACATGATCCCTCAATCCTCCAAAGGAAGATGAGGTCATCCACCTAATAAGACCCTTTTGTCCCCAAAGGGAGGTAACGTTGCCCAGAATAATCTTTTCTTCCGTTTATGACTTCCTTGTCCTACCTTTAAAACCCTTCCCTTTCTGCAGCACTTTGGAGCTCGTCTCTACTTGCTAGCTGGGATGCTGCCCAACTGATGAATTGCTTGACAAAGCAAATTAGATCTTTAAAACTTACTCGGCTGAATTTTTGCTTTTTTAAACTATTAAGAATAAAATACGGTTAATACAAATTTTTTTGTTTATCATGAATTGTTTATTGTGAATATCAGGTTTCAAAAACTTGGACTGAGATTTGGAGCTATGCCCAAAGGCTGCTCCTAGCACGTCTTCTAGCATTGGCATCGAGACTCCACATGCCCATGGAGACACAATGTAATTCATTTCCTGTCTTTCAGCATTTATGTACAAGGAAGCAATTTAACATACATATTTTTCTTTCTTCCCTTTGATATGCAAAGGCCACGTGGCTTACATTGTGAAGGTTCTTTGCTTTCTTGTTTATGTAAAAATAAATCCTGCACCTATTTTCATAGCAATGGTGGTGTCCCACCAGCATGTGTGATGGAGAAGACTGAAGACTTGCTGCTGCTGTCCCTAACCATGCCGTCCCTGATCAAAGACGGCCCTAAGGGTCGGCAGGAGTAGCCAAACTCCAGGCAATCATGCTAGAACATGCCCTGGCCGAGAGTCCACCTCATCTTCACATTTTTACAGACTTTTAGCTCACTGCCAATGGTCCAGCTGCCTGGCAACAAGAACATCAGCTCCTTATCCAAGGTCACCCTTTTGGGAGAAGATTCTCTGGGAGAATCTTGCTCATAATTATTCAAATACATAAGAAGATCACACATGTCTCTGGACTTACTGAACATCAAACCGCAGAGCCTCACTTCAACCCTCAGGCTGATAATTAGTTACAATTTCTGAAACTCACACCCACACCTCAGTGGCACTCAGAAGAGAAAACAAACAGGGTATCAGGACAGTGAGGGGCCCCCATGTTCCCAGGAAAGGATGTGAATGGCTTATTTAAATAATTCTGTGGACAGACATGGTAATGATGCCCACTATGCTTCAGACTTATAAAGACTGTAATACTATCTATAAAAGTGTAACTATACTATAGACTACAAAACTAATTATATGTTAATTATATAACATATTCTACATACATAATACATACTAATTATGTATAATACTATACCATACACTACGCATACTATATACAGACAATATACCACGTAAACTTTATATATATCCATATGTATATACTACATTCTACATTCTCTTTATATATACACAAAGAAACACACTATATACAGCATTAGACAATTTTATACTATATACCACATTATAATATAGTACACAATACCTCTTTTTAATATACATGAAAAAAGCCTAAACAAAATACTAATACACTGAATCCAGCAATATATAAAATGCCCTAAACAACATGACCACATGGGATTTAACTCACGAAAGAAATGTTGGCTTTGCATCCGAAAACGAATTAACATAAATCATTAATAGAATAAAGGTCAAAAACTACAGGACCATCTCAATAGATACAAACAAGCATTAGACTAAGTTCAATGCCCCTTCACAAGGAAAACACCCAATAAACTAGGAGAAACTCCCTCAGTAAACTCCCTCACCCTGAAATAAAGCATCAGTGAGGAACCCACAGCTGACGTCACTCTTGATGATGAAGGACTGCAGGCTTTCTCTCTCAGATCAGAGAGAAGACACAGATGTCTGCTCTCACCAGCTCCACCCACCGTGGTGAGAAAGGCGCTACCAGGGCAGTTAGGCAAGAACATGGGAAAACCAACCACTCCAGATTTCAAAGGACAGACACACATAGCTCCACAGACAGACTTACAAAATCACACATGCTTTGTCATGGCACATATAGGAGGACACACACAGACAAGAGACACACAAACTCACAAACCCTCAGAGTTAATGGCTCAGAGACACACAGATGTTCCCATAGACACACAGGCCCAGGCCCTCTGCACTCCTCCCCACTATTCTTTACTCTTTAGGGCCAATCATTAGACATATGGTATAATTTTACTTATATATCTTCCTTCTTCTCTCCTAAAATGTCAGCTTTAGAGCAAACAAGCATATTTGCTCTGCTCCGTTCACCAAAACACTTACCAGAAGGCCTGTCACACTAGCACTTCTTGCATATTGGGGCTCAGAGAGAGAGAGACACACCCACAAATACATACAGAAGATTTACCCAAACCTCATGACACGCCCAGATCTTCACAAAGTGCATTGTTCTCACTCCCATACCACCTGATAGAGGGCTGCCTCCCAGCTCCCAAACCAATCCCCAAAGAAGGGGTCTCAGCCCCTCCAGATGGGGAAGGGATTTCACCCTTCCTGACACCACACAGTACAAACAGGACATCTCTACAAAAAACACAACATGGGAGACTGGATGGCAGTCAGGGTCCAAAACAGCTGACATCATGACGTTCCAGACCCTCTCACTGCTATAGATGCATCCAGAAACTCCCTCATCATGAACTGTCCCTTTGTCACTTTGCTTTTCTATTGTGAGCTCAGTGAGGGGACCAAAGGTGAGCATCTCCTCGCTCAGCCCCCATGTCCCCTGCTGCAGGCTCCCTGGGAAACATCAGCTCTGCTGTGGACTCACATTCCCACAGACCTCACTCCGTCCTCCCACGGTGGCTCCACCATCTTCACTGAACACATTCTCCTCAGGATCAGTGTCCAATTTGTACCTCTGAGATTTTAATTTATGGAGGTGACTAAGTGCTAACACGGACAGGCCAATGTCATTGAAATAAGTTTATTACTTACATTTCCCAAGATAAGGGGCACATCACTCCAGGAAGCTCCCAGGGGCTGCTTGAGGGTTGCTCAGGAGGCAGAATCAGGAGGGGGACACAAACCTAGGCCACAGCCTTCATTTGGGACCACAGGAAATGTGAGTCAGGGCAGAGTAAGCAGCTCAGGACTGGCTGCTTTGAACAATCCCAGCAGCCTCTGGGGCCTAGAGACGGTCCTCAGTCATCTGGTTCCTGGCCCTGGGTGGGTTTTGGGTGGGGAATACTGTCTGGCGTGTGAGAGGCAGATAAGGAGGTGTGTAGGGACAGGGCACTGGATCGGGCCGTATGCACATGAGAGGCCTGCTCCAGACAAGTTGTCCACCGCCAACGTGGAATGAGGTGCCCCTGGGAGGGGCAGGGTCTCCCTATGTCTGAGAGGCCACCCAAGATGTGAGAACATCTTAAGAGTCAGAAAATAAATCACACGATTAATACAATCAGAAAGAAGACAAGGATTTGTCTGCTTATGTCAGCTCAATTCAACACGGTGAGGGAGGGGCTACCAGGGCACCAAATGACACTTAGGCACCAAATGACATAACAGCATCCCAGATTTTAAGGACATACACACACAGCCCCCTAGACAGACAAAATCATACAGGCTTTCTCACTGGACACACATGTGCACACACCCACACACAGACACACAAAGTCACAGATCCTCAGAGATAATGGCCCAGAGACACACAGCCCAGGCCCTGAGGAGGGAGAGTCAGGGCCCGCGATGGCTGCAGTGATCACCATGTTCCAGCCCCTCACGCTGCTACGATCACTTCCAGAAACATGCCCCTCACCACGTGCCCCTTCCTCACTCTGCTTTCCCAGTGGAAGCTCAGTGCAGACAACAAACATCTGTGCATCCTCACCCGGCTGCCATGTCCTCCACTGTGGTCTCCACTCTGGGAGCTATCACCCACTGAGGTCCATCCATCACCTACTCACCTGCACACAAAGCTCGCATGTGTCCACCTGTGGCCATCCTCCCTGAGGCTGTGATCACTGCCCCACCCTGGAATGTTTGCTGATGGGCATGGAGGCCTCAGGACCTCAGACCCCAGGTCTCCCACCACAGAGACATCACCCTGGGGACCCAGGAAAGCACCAGAAGTTGTTGCAAGAGCATGTAGGGATGTGGCCTGGCTCATTTCTGCCTCTTCTGTTCAGGAAACAGTGGACGCAGGCTCTGACAAAGGACCAGGGGATACTACTTCCTGTGCCAGGCAACTCCAGAAGAGGTGGGAAACCTGTCTTTTCCCACCACTTACTTTGGTGTGTTACCCTTTGCAATCTGGGAGCCATGTGAAGGGAGGGGACCCCATGACTACAGAGGGTCTGGCTGAGATGACCATTTCCCACAGGCTCGGGGCTGGAACTCTGCTTGGTGGGTATGACTCAATTCACTCTGCAGGTGGGTCCTGAGGTGAAAAAGCCAGCCGTGGTGGGCCCATCAGGCACTGAAACTGCAGGGCGGAATGTTCCAGAGATCTCAGGTAGAGTGATTTAGGTACAGCTGGGCACCTGAGGGACTCCCAGAGCTTGGACAAGGGAGGGCATCTCTTTGACATTATTGGTGGTATTGAGACTATTGTGAAACTGTGCTTGTTGGTGCAGAGATGATGTTTACGTGACAGTGGGGAGTACTGTGCTCCAGGGGCCTGTGCCTCATGACATGGGTTCTGGGTTCTGCAACTGCCTCACCTCACAGTCACCTGGGGTGTAACAGAGAACACTTCCAGAGTGGGACAGGTGTTGCATTTAAACATGTTTCCCAGCAAGGAGGCACAGAGTAGGCTTGAGATGGGAAACTCAAGAGGTGGAAACGGCCTCAAGAGCTGCTCTGGGAAGACAGGATGTTGATGCCCAAGGGTTAGATTAGGATGCGCCCAGGCAGATCCCACGTGGAGATGTGTCAGATGCCTCTTTATGTTTCAGACCACCGCATTCCCAGGACATGACCCAGGAAACCTGGTGTCAACTCAAGGACGGAGGCCGGGAGCCCTGTCACTTTCTCACCAGTTATGTGAATGACACGAGGGCAGGTGTAGCCCTACAGGGAGCTTTCTAACTTCAGACTGGGTACCAGGAACAGTCTATAGTGACCTATGTCCTTCTTCCCCAGTCCTGCCACTTCTTCCTAAGAAGGAACCCAAGGTGGTGGAAGGAGGTGTTGCACATGTAGCAACCAAAGTTCAGGAGAGTTTAAAATTATCCTAGCATGTGAAAACATTTGTGTTGCTTTCTATTAATTGTTTTAGGCCTGTACACATACTATTTTAAGAGTAGTTGGGAGTTTTCACAAACGTATAGTTACACCACCATCAGGATGGAGAACACTCCATCACCCCAAAGGAACACTCTCATGGTGCCCATTTGTACTGAACCCTGCCACCCTTAAGAACTGATGTGTTTAGGTTCCTGTACTTTTCTCTTTTCCAGAACGTCATAGAAGTGGAACAGGTTACAGGTCCCATTTGGAAACCCTGATGCCACATTTGTAAAAGGGCATAATTACGCAAACCTTACAGTGTTCTTGTGAGTTTGAAATTTTTGACAGTGCCCAGGAGCGGGTACACATTATGCCTTCAAAACTAAGTCATTCTCCTGTTATGAGTTATGTGAATGTGTGAAAGACCCCAAGCTTAACTTTCTTCATCTGCCTCATGGGAGCAGGAGATCAAATGAGATACTAACAATTATAAAATCACATAATCTCTATACTGCTAAAATAACATAAGCTAGCACTGAAAAAGGAAAAAAGGAATGGGGCACACCCTGTGGTCTAGTGATTAAGCTCAGCATGCTCCACTTTGGTAGACCAGGTTCACAGGCTCCGATCCCAGGTGCTAGCCTACACCACTCATCAGCAGCCATGCTGTGGCAGCAATCCACATAGGAAAGAGAGGAAGATTGACAGCAGATGTTAGATTTGCAGAGCAAATCTTCTTCAGCAAAATAAATAAATAAATAAATAAATAAATAAAAAGTTTGGATTTCCATTGTTATTCAATGAAACAAAAGCTGGCACATTTTACCATGTCTTCTATAACATCTCCTGGAAATGTAAACATATGGAAATGATCCATGAAAACAGCAAAAATGGGCTTTGGGGCTTTGTTCATCATTGAAACAAAAACCTCCCAGCTACTCCTCTTATAAAAAGGCATAGAAAATCCCCCAGATTAAGGATGTCAAATTTACCTCCTTTGCCACAACACAGGATATTACTCAAAATGATTCTGTGTGTCTGTCTACAGCTCAGAATTATTGCTTGCATCATTACCCTCTAAACATTCATAGTCTTTTTGGTATTTTAACCAGGAAATCATATTGATCTTGCACAAATATCATTCTACTCCTAGGAAAATACGTGATGGGCTACAACCGTGTAGATGACCAGAACCCTTCCTCACACTGGGAGAAACTCGAAGGTCTTGTGGGGTTCAAGTTGTGTCACTCAGTCTGAACAGCAGCAAAATAATATGCTGAATCAAAGGCAAATTCAAATCCTTTCAAGTGATGTTAAACAGAAACAGAAATACCACCAATACCCATGGCCCAAAGCAATGGAAGTCATGAGTTCCAGATACCCATGTATCTGGATCGTTATTAAATAGCACATGCAGTAAAACCTTTAACCATGGCTAAAATGAAGATGAAATCTGTCTATGCCTTTATCTCTATGGGGAACCACTGCTGGTAATCCCAAGAATGCAGGACTTTCAGTATAGCTGTCTATTGTTTGCATCCACACCCAAGCAGTGCCCCCAACACAGTGTTTAAGATGTAGTGGATGGTGGGAAGACAATGATTGATGAAGGCATTCTCACTCACTGAGGCCTCTGCCTGCCATAGAGAAGATACACATCCATCAATGATGAATGGATACAGAAGTTGTGGTACATATATATACACACAATGGAGTATTAGCCATAAAAAGTAAGGAAATCCTACCATTTGCAAAAACATGAATGAAACTCGAAGCATTATGCTAAATGAAATATGTCAGACACAGAAAGGCAAATACTTGATGATCTCATTCATATGTGGAATCTTAAAAAAAAGCAACACCTCATAGAAACAGAAATCAGACTTGTGATTACCAGAGGTAAGGGATGGGGGGCGGTAGTCGGGGAAAGGTGGTCAGGACACAAACTTCCTGTTATAAGATAATTAAGGACTAGGCATGTAAAGTACAATGTGACAGCTATAGCTAACACTGATGCATGATACATAGGAAAGCTGTTAAGAGAGCAAATCCTAAGAGTTCTCATCACAAAGAAAAAATTTTTTCTTTATTCTTTTCTTCTTTCTTTTCTTTTTATTGCATCTATATGAGAAGAAGGATGTTAGCTGAACTACTGTGGTAATCATTTCACAATATGTGTAAATCAAACCATCATGTTGTACACCCTAAATTTATACAGTAGTGTATGTGAATTTTTTCTAAAACAACTGGGGAAAAAAAGGAGTCAGAGACCTCAGGTCCCTGGTCTGTGATGTAAGGAGCTTAAAGCTGGGTTCCAGTCCTCAGAAGAAAAAGCCAAGAAACTTGAAATCAGCAACTCTTTCATCAGAGAATTGAGGTCACTGGGTAAACCACTGCCTCTTCAGTTAGAAAGAGAGACAAAAAGTAACCATTTAAAAATATACCCAAAACATTCTGTTCTTAGCCAGGCATGTCCTAAAAACAATCTATTTCACAAGAGCATAACTGAGTGGGATTTTGCCAGAGCCTAACTGACCTGGAGGAGGGAAGAGCCAACTTGAGTCTCTTCTAGCCTTTTCTGCTCTCAGAGGTGGGGCAATTGTGAAGGTGATGGGGATGTTTTTTCCCTCCTGACAGCAAATATGTGGTATCTGTTCCAATGCCACTTCTCTAACTCTACACCACCAAAGAGGTGTGCAACAGTTCGGTTCAATCCTAACACTAACCACCCAGAGTTCACATCAGACTCCAGAGGTTAAGAGCTCAGTCCCACAAACCGCCCCTTCTTTAGACGCCAACCACAAATGCCCAGGCTGCCAGCACTTCCACTCAGCCATCTACAAGTTCATAGACTCTCTCAACACCTCATTACATTTGGAAATTTACTGAAACAATTCTGAAACCTCAGCAAAGCACTTTAATTACTATTATTGATTTACTATAAAAGGTACAACTCAGGAACAGACAAAAGAGAGAGAGGCATAAGGCAAAGTAGGGCAGTGGCATGGGTGAGGGGAGTGGAGGGGGACGCGGCTGCAGAGATTCCACATCCTCTCTGATGCTCCACCATCCCGGCACCTGCATGTGTTCACCAGCCCAGAAACGCTCTGAATTCTGTCTGTAAGGGTTCTGATGGAGGTTGCATTACATGAGCACAATTTATTAAATCATTAGCAATTGGCAATTAACTCAGTCTCCAGCCCCTCTCCTCTCCCCAGAGGCTGGGAGCTTGGGCTGAGAGTCCCAAGCCTCTAATCAAGGCTTGGTGTTTGGCGTGCAACCCCCATCCTGAAGCCATCTAGGAGCTGGCCAAGAGTGCTTCATTAAAACCAAAGACACTCTATCACCCTTACCACTCAAGAAATTCCAAGGGCATCAAGAGGTTTTTGCTAAGAACTGAGGACAAAGACCAAATATCTTTCTTATTATATCACAGGAAGTCAAGGCCAGTGACACAGACTCACTAAACTGAGACCCAATCACTGGACTAGAGAATGCTTCCCCTCAGCCCACACCTCCCTCCACATCAACTGGGCTCTTCTTTAATGTTAGTGCACTACACTGAAGGAATGATGCTTTCCAGTAACATCAGGAAGAAGGCAAGGATGTGCCCTCTCACCACTCCTAGTCAACCTGTACTGGAATAATTAGCTAATGCAATTAGACACAAAAAGGAAATAAAAGGTACACAGATTGGGAAGAGATAAAACTGTCCTTGTGGCACAAGATTGTCCATGGAGAAAATCTTAAAGAATCTCCAATAACAAAGACGGCTTGAACTAAGATGAGAGCAGAGGAAGGATGAAAGATAAAATGTTAATATACAAAAGTCAATTGTCTCCTACAGATCCACATACATATAATGAACTCATCTTTGACAAAGGACCAAAGGCAAGTCCATGGGAAAACACAGTCTTTTCAACAAACAATGCCAGAAAACCACAGACCAAATTCACATGCTAAAAAAAAGAACCTAGACACAGATTTTACACTTTTCACAAAAATTAACTGAAAATGAATTATAGATCTTAGGATAAAATGTAAAACCACAATTCTCCTAAAAGATAACACAGGAGAAAATCTAGGTGACCTTGGATTTGGGGACTAATTTTTAGATACAATACCAAAAGCAAGATCCAAGATAGAAAAAAATACGTTTGACCTCATTAAAATGAAAAGCTTGTGAAACACAGTGTAAGAGAAAGAGAACACAAGTCACACACTGACAGATAATCCCTGGAAATCACTTATCCGATAAAGCACTGATACCTAAATATCCAAAGAACTCCTAAAAGTCAACAAAAAGAAGACAAACAACCCAGTTAAAAATGGGCAAAAGACCTGAACACACACTTCAGTAATGATATACAGATGGGAAAGACCACATGAAAACATGCTCAAAATTATGTGTCACTAGGAAATTGCAAATAGAAGAAGAATGAGGTATCACCAGACACTTATTACGATGGCTAAAATTAAAAACACCAAGAACACTGAACAATAGTGAAGATGGGGAGCACCAGGAACCCTCATTCATTGCTGGTGAGAATGGAGAATGGAATGTCTACTCTGAAAGAAAGGCAGTTTCTTCAAAGTAAGCCTACACTTACTCTACGATGAAGCAACCATGTTGTTCAAACTTATCCAAATGAGTTGAAAACTGATGTTCACAAAAACCCTGCATACTAACGTTTATAGGAGCTTTATAAAAAACTGTCAAGACCTAGATGCAACCAAGATAACCTCAATAGACGAGTGGATAAACAATCACTGGTGCATCGATAGGGTAAAACATTCTTCACTGATGAACAGAAATGAGGTTATCAAGCCAAAAAGACATGGAGAAACCTTAAAACCATATTGCTAAGTGAAAGAAGCCAATATGACAAGGCTACACACTGTATGATTCCAAGCATGTGACATTCTGGAAAATATCAAATATAAGACACTGAAAGGTCATATGTTGCCAGGGATTTGGGGTGGGAGGGAGGAAGAATGAATAGATGGAGCACAGGAGATTTTTAGGACAGTGCAAGTGTTCCATATGACACAGAAATGATGGAGACATATCATTTGACATTAGCCAAAGCCCAGAGATTGTACAACACAGTCAACACTAACGTAAACTATGAGCTTTCATGCATCAAACTGGCTCCTCAAATGCAACAAAAGTATGACAGGAACACAAGATACAAAATATAGGGCAAACTGTGTGGAGGCAGAGGGGTTATGGGGGAAATCTCTGTACTTTCCAATCAAGTTTTCTGTAAAGCTAAAACTGCTCTTAAAAAAAAGTGAAGTCTACTAGAAAAAAAAAAGACTAAGACAGACACATTAACATTCACCCCGATGACTGACTGATGACAGAAACAGACCATCTTTCATTCAACTAACTTGAACTTATTTCAATAAGCCATAATGTTGCTCTATGATGCCTGCACCCCGAGACTTGGAAGAGAGAAGAAACTTCCACTGAATACCTTGTTAAGAGCCCAGCACTGTATATTCTGAGACGCGAAATGCGTGCCTTTGTTACTATCAGGAGTGTGTGGAACTCCCATGTGGAAGAATGTCCTGGAAAGGCTTTGTGTGTGGCCTTCATTAGTGTTTAAACAAGATTAACTTTGATTTATATTTCAGGTAACTGTGAGGCAAGAGATTCCCTGAGTCCTTTTACCACAAAGGGGCAACTCTCAGGGAATCGTCCAGAGTCTGTAATGTCTGCAGCTGTAGCCAACTGCTGGTCAGTGCTAAGATGACTGCTTGATGTATGGTCAGTTGTGATGACCCTTGGGTCTAGTCCTTCATTAGAGATGCCCCAATTAAGACATGAAAAGAAGCAAATGTGCCTGAGCTCCATCTGTAGAAATGTGGTGATGTCATCCTCAAGTTGATGAACTCCCACTGCTTTTCACTCAGGGAATCCTAAAGATGTCCCCAGGGAGCCTGGGGGTGTGGGAAAGGGGTGACCTCCTCCAACACCATGGCACCTAGCATAGGACCGAGGACAGGGAAGACTACCCCCTCCTGCAGGCAGGAGATATCCCAGAGGGCCCAGGTTTGGCTCCATCATGTCTCCAGGGTGTCTCAGTAGCCATGCTGAGCCCTTGGAGGGCTGTTTCCAGGTCCCAAGTCAGAATGGGTTGCTGGATAGAGGGTCCCACGCTCAGAGCCATCTACTGTCAGGAGAGCCCCGTAAGTAGAGGTCATTGCAGCTCTAACGGCATATAGTGTGGGGCCTAGGGCTGGTTCTTGCATCAGAAGCCCATGGACAACTTAAAGCCATCATGGGTACCCCAGGAGGCATGACAGATGGTCACTGAGGCCTCTATAGTGAAGGAGTCTCTGAGGGCACTAACAGGAGTGTTGGCTGTAAGACAATTTGAGTCTCCAGCCTTTGGTACTGGGGGTGCCCATTCAAGGTGGCAAATTTACAAGTAACAACACAAATGGGCTCCAGTACAACTTGTAAACAATGAATATATTCCCTCCCAAACATCAAAAGAACCAACTAGATGTTGTGTGTGTTGAAAGGAACAATAACTATTTCTTCATGGTGTCAGAGAAGGAGCAGGTCTCAGCTTATCAAATAATTTCCAGAAGTTTAACAAAGTTGTCAGGGCCTCACATTATATGTGTGGCAATGTCCCATCCAGTTTTTGTGAACTCCTTTTTTCAATATTTGTCCTGAATGCCCTCAGAGGAGATGTCAATAATGTAACATCATACCTGTGTTCTTGGACACACCAGGATGCAATTCAGACCCTGCCTGCAATGACTGTGGGAGGGCACAGCTGTGGAAGATCCATGAGGACAACCCAGTAAAGGGGC
The DNA here is from genome assembly GCF_021613505.1 of Equus quagga. Lineage (NCBI taxonomy): Eukaryota > Metazoa > Chordata > Mammalia > Perissodactyla > Equidae > Equus > Equus quagga. The sequence continues at coordinate 85,321,938 of NC_060280.1, read as the reverse complement.
ATCACGTCCCTTCAGAGGGGAAGGCCAAGTGCAGCTGAGAGGCTGTGGACACAGGACTGGACAGAACAGACTTAGCCAAACCTGTGAGAGCAGGCTATTTATCAATTGCTGATTGGTTCTGGTCAGTAATTTCCACACTGTGGGGACTGGGTATAGAGGTCTGTGTGGTGCAAACACAGCTTCGAGTTGAGGTAAACCACTCCGAGGTGTCAGTCATTCCTTCCAGGTTTAATAACAGGACAAATTAGGCTGTTAAAAGCAACACTGGGAATAATCAACCCCTCACTAACTAGGTTTTCTATACAGTTTTCAATCTTTCAAGGCCCTGTGTAACTTACATTCGGCCATGTTAACTACTTTATTTGGCAGGTAAGGTCCCTGGGTCCCAATTTGTCAAGTCAATTTGTAAGTGGCAGAGACTTCGTTTAATTTTAATTCTTGCTCATTGGATCAGGGCTTCCCAGCTCACTATGGGATATTTTAGGACAACGGGTGTTATGACCATGGAGAATTTAGGCAAGACCATAGTTCTAATGGCTAAAGATCAAACATTTGTCCCATTTGTCCTCTGTAGTATATTCATTAACACCCCTAAGATCATCAGGGGCACCTTCCTTAAATTTAGTCGGATCCCAGGTGTAAATGCAATTTGACATCTAGTATTGATTATCTGCATGAAGGTTTCTGAATTAGTGCATTACATCAGAGCGCAAAATTAATTCAGAACTATGTTGCAGAGGCCCAAAACTCAAGCAGTGTACCTCTATCTGTTTTGTTATGTAAATTCTTGCAGTATATCTGGATTTCCAATTGGGGCAAACTGTGGACCTTTCCTTCAGTACTTTTTTCTTTTGTTCCTTCCCTGTTTTGTTTTCTTGGTCACTGGGGGAAGGAGTGTCCTGTCTACCCTGGTATTTACATATTTTTTCTACCCAAGAGCCTCAAAACAGTGCCATCAGGCTTAGGAGCTTCCCTCATGACAACTGGGTCCTTTAGTGAGTTTAAGGTCCCTGGACTTAAGTCAAGTTTGAACTAATCCCTTTGCTGTGCCACAGGGGTGCCATAGGTGTTGTCCCCTAGAACCCTAGGGGAAGGATCTTTGTCACAGTAGAGGCAGGGACAGGAGCAGCAGCCGAGGTAGTTGAGAGTCCTGGTGGGCCCTCTGGCATTAGGAGTGTGGACTCCAGCCTCCATCTACCGGCTTCCCTTCCCCTCTCTTCTCTTTCTCTTTTTAAATGACAGCTGTTTCAGGAGTGACCAGTGATGGGCCCTCTTCTTGCACAGGGTATGGTCACCCTGTGTCACTTCCATCCCTGGGGTATGTTGGGGCCAACCCAGCCTCTGTCACAACTTCACCCTAACACACAGAGGAATTCCAGCAAAGACACTGGAACAGGACTCATTCAAGGAGGCCCCAATCCCATAGTCCTGCTCACAAAGGCACATAAATTCTCGAAACTGCCAACTCTGCTCAGCTGAACCTAGAACTGAGGTTGGTGGGTCAACAATGCAACACAGGGCAGCACAGCTCACAGCACGAGCTCCCAGCAAGCAGCAGCCCACAGTGCATGTCACCACCAGGCGGCAGAGCAGGGGAGCAAGTCAGAGCAAGAGAAGACAGACCCACGGGGGTGGGGTCACATCTGGACATGCTGCTCAGGGCACCAACTGTCGTGGTCACCTGCAGAGGGGTGGCTCCTTGTTGACACTGATGCTGAGACTGTGTGTGCGCGCGTGCACATACACACACACTAACACACACACAGAGGAAAAGGCTTAGGACTCACATCATAGAGGTCTGAGGGGAGGGCAGGGCCGGGCTCTCAAGCAGCTCTGACAGGGCTCAGAAAGCAAGGAATGGAGCCTGGCCTGGGGCTTCACTGGGCCTGGGGGTGGGGCCGGGGCAAGAGCTCTGCACACAGGCAGGGGCTGGGGTGGTGGGAATCTCCTGCCTGCTCTAGAGGAGAGAGAACCCAGGCTTCCTCCTCAGCTTGTCCAGGTGGGGGCACAAGGGAAGAGGGTGGGTGAGGTTTAAGCTGTGAGCAGTCACCAAAAATGTGGAGTCTGACTGCTCACTACAAGGACAAAGTATAAAGCATTCAAAATGAAAATTTTCCAATCTCTAACTACAAGGACATGTGGCATCCCAGTATGTCCTTCCCCTCTATCTCACACTGGGGTGTTTTTAGAATAAGCAGCATATTATAATGCAATAGGGATTTGACTTTAGCCTCTTAAATGTATTGGATTTTCAAAGATTTACATAAGCTTTCAGTATTCTCCCTCACATTAATTAAAACAGGAATTCAACTGCTTTAGCTTTTTAAATTTCTATCTTCTCAAGGGACAAGCACACACAAAAATTGGTCTAAAAATGAAATATGCACCTGAGAACTTCAAAACATTCACTCACATCTTGAGTTTCTCTTGCCTAAATGGAACAAAAATTCTATTTGTTTCCAAAATTTTCTTGCTTTGCTCACCTCCTATCTCTCCATCAACTTACAGTCTCAGGGCCCAAGTGCTAAGGGAAACTAGAGCCAAAGGGCTGCACTAGTCCATCGATAAAGGAATCCAAAGGAAAGAAACACAAATACTGGAATCAGCTCAGAGGAGCAGCCTGCTTCCCACAGGACAGAAAGCCACAGTCAGAAGGTCCCGTGTTCCTGACTCTCCTGGTGGAGACAGAGCCCTGGAGAGGGTCAGTCCCTGGAGAAGGAGGGGAGGGCACCTGAGCAGCCACAGGAAGGAGCTCTGGGAGCCCCACACACCCTCCCCTCCCCAGGGAACAGTGCACATGCTCCCTCTCTCAGGCTCCATTCTCACAGTGAGGAAACTCAGCTGGATCCAGTTTAAGGTTCTGACCCAAATGGACCCCAGATGAATGGGCCCTAATCCAGGACACAGAGCTCCTGACTCTCATAGACTTTCTCAGTGTAAACGAGTTACTCTCTGAGTGCACCTACACTGTGGATGCAAAACTCCAATTATGTCTAGAAACAGGCCCAAGGGAACCACAGGGATAACCTCAGAAAGGGTGTCACTCCCCACCCCAGGAGCATGTGCACCCCCAGCTTTCCAGGGCTCTGCAGCTCCTCTCAGGATGAAGGCTCCTTCCATGGGGTGTGAGCAGTAGGACACCTGCAGGGGAGGCTCCCCAGGAAGAACAGCTGGGCCTTCAAGGCCTTCCCTCTGCAGGCTCAAGGGGGCCTTAGCTTAGACTCACTGTCCTCAGGCTCTGCCCCCACTGGAGTTTTTCTGGACCATCACTGATATTTTAAATACACAAACCCAGTGTTTGAACAGTCCAGCTAAAACACTCACACCAGTCTTAATGTGGAAATGAGGGAAGAAAATTGTATGGCACTTTGCTGGCTCAACAGGAAACCCCACTAGAATGTATTGCATTCTGGAGAAAAAAAGATGTTAAATAACTATTTTGTCCATGACAAAAAATTCTTTTTTCAACTATCAATTCTACTTGAACACTTCAGGTCCGCAAGTCTAAACCGTGGAAATCCATTTGAACTCACCCAAAATAAAAGAACAGACCTCAGAATGTTACTCTCATGCTCAGGGGAGAAAAGAAGTTTTTAAATCATGCAATGAAAAACTGAAATATTTTATTTTTTCCAAAATTTACCTTTTTCTCCCTCTTTGGAGCTATTTTATATTGTTTTTCAAGCTGTATTAAGTAAACTTTTATTCATTGAAAAACTAAGACCAAATTTAAGTGAACCCATCTTTTCAGGATGACAACCCCAGGGAGGGGCGATGCTGACGGGACAGATCGCCCGGAAAAGTTTCTCAAGAGGAACCTGCAGCAAAGGACTGCCAGCTGCGCGTCCGCCCCCAGGACGCAGCCTGGAGGAGAGGCGGGAAGAGCTCGCACCACGCGCCTCCAGGGGGATGCGCTACTTTCTCTCAACAAAAACGTCCACCAACGAGGAATAAACCCTCTTAAAAGAGTCGCCCACTGACTACGGAAAAGTGATAAACAACTAAAATATTGGGTCTGTTTGTGCTTGATGACGATGCCGTGAACCGGGGACCGGAAACTGGCGTTCGGGAACGTGAGGAGGGATCTGGAAATTGAGGGATTTATTGTCGGTCCTGGAAGAGCTGGGGGGACAGGGTCGCGGATTGGAGACCCTGCTCCCCAAACACTTAGAAAACTCAGGAGAAAATAGGTCCCCCCTGAGGAGAAAGGAGGCCCTGGGGACCCACAGACCACAGCCCCTCCGCGCACGGACCCCGGAGCCCGAGGCCCGACTGTCCTGCGGGCCCTCCCGCGGGCCCCGCACAGCGGCCCAGAGACGCTCCGGCCCAAGTCGCCGCGCGCAGGGACCACAGGACGCCCGGGGCCCAGCTGCCGGCCCCGCCCCCACGCTACGGCTGGAGGGGCCTGAGGGCCGAGCGGCGCCGCCGCGGACTTGGGCTGCTGACTCCGGAGGGGACCGCGGGAGGCCGGGCCCGCCCCGCCGCTTCCCACCAGCCACTCCTCCGTGTCCTCCGCCCGTGGCTGAACTCTCACCATTGCTGAGTTTCCTGAGTCCCCCGAGTCCTTCCTACGACTCGGTACAGGTCACGGCACGACGGAGTCCGCAGCGGGGCAAGATGGGGCCTTTAAAAACAGGCGAGCCGCCATCGGAAGGACTGTGGAGCGACAGGAAGTCGGAAGCGATGTGGGGCGTTGGCCCGCCCACCTGCCCGGGAACCGACCCTGATTGGACAATTCAAAAGGCACCGCCCGGTCGCTCCTGAGTGACAGCGGGACGGAGATCCTGTGTCAGAGCTGACTGGGAGCTGGACCTTGTTCTCTCTGGGGACTTTTCCATTGAAATGCAATGTTGCGAGACCACTCCAGGACCTGTGACCCTTTGCAAACACAGATACTAAAAAGTCACTTCACCATATCAACAATTAGTCTGGTTCTACTTTGATCTCTGACGGTTGACAGTCTTGAGTCTTCCACCCAGCGCTTCCCCACCCCCTCATATCAGACTTTAAGGAGTCCTGCGACCTCCCAAACCCTTAGCTCTGCTGGCAAGTTGGAGCCCGCAGCCCTAGCTGCGCTCAAGGACTTTTCTCAGTCTAACCACAAGATCTGAGGTGTGTTCGTTCAATTCTCAGGTGTACATTTTACCCTGGAGGGAAATTTATTTTAGACCCTTTTTTTAATGTATCCTGAAAGAACTATGAAATGTAAAAGCTATAATATCCCTAAGGTGATTCAATTCCTATTTGGACTGATACAACAAAAAACAAGAAAAGGGTATGTAAATGTGGGATGTACCTGGAAGGTAGTCATATGCTTAAGAGATTGGATTGCAAAACTCATTTGCATTGCAATACTCTTAATGAATTATCCACTTTAAACAATTTTTTTAAAGATGCAATACACATACCATACAGTGGAGCCCTTTAACGTCTACAACTCACTGGTCTTCAGTATATTCACAGATACGTGCAATTATCACAGTGAATTTCAGAACATTTCGATCACCTAAAAAGAAACCCCTCTACCCTTAACCTACTATTGCCCTATCTTCCCATCTAGCTCCTCCAAGTGCCAGCCCCGGACAACCACTAATCTATTGTCTGTCCGTATACATTTCCGTACTTGTTGACTTTCATATGAATGGAATTATCTAACATGTGGTCTTTGTGTTTGACTTCATTCATGGTATAACTTTTTCAAGAAATTCCATGTTGTAGCATGTATCAATACTGCATTCATTTTTTTTTAAATTGAGATATAATTGACATGCAACATTATATTCGTTTAATATAGGCGTACCACAATAAGTCTGGTTAGCATCCGTCACCACACATTGCTATAGTTTTTTTTGAGAACTTTTAAGACCTACTCTCAGCAAATTTTAATATACAATTTAGTAGTAGTTAACTCTAGTCACCATCCTGTATATTACATCCCCATGATGTATTTATTTTATAAGAGGAAGTGTGTAACGTTTGACCACCTACTATATTTATTCCATATAAGTTACATCTTGTCCATATTTAAGTACATAGTTCATAGCGTGAAGTACACTGACATTGTGGAAACAATCTCCAGAACTCTTCGTCCTGCAAAACTGCAACTCTGTACATGTTAAAGAACAGCTCTCTTGCCCCGGAGCCCCCAACCACCATTCTGCTGTCTGTATGAATTCAACTACTCTAGGTATCTCATATTAGTAGGATCATACAGTTTTTGTCTTTCTTTGACTGGCTTGTTACATCTAGCATAACGTCCTCAAGGTTCACCCATGTTATAGCATGTGTCAGAATTTCATTTCTTTTTAAAGCTGAATAAGATTCAGTTCTATGTGTATACCACCCTCTGTTTACTCATTCATCCGTGATGGACACTTGGGTTGCTTCCACTTTTTAGCTACTATGACTAATGCTCCGATAAATACAGGTGTACAAGTATCTGTTTGAGTCCATGTTTTGAATCTTTGGGGTATATACTCAAAAGTGGAATTGTTGGGTCACATGAACCCGCTCTGTGATTTTTGAAAAACTGTCATACAGTTTTCCACAATGGCAGCATGATTTTGCATTCCCACCAGAAGTGCACAGGGGTTCCCATGGGTGGGTTCACTTTCTTGATGGTGTCTTTTGAAGCACAAAAGTGATTAATTTCAATGAAGTTCATATTATCCAAGTTCTTTTGCCTTTATCAAGAAATTATTGCCAATTTCTATAAAGAAGTCAACTAAGATTCTGATAGGGATTGTGTTGAAAATCTAGATCATTCGGAGAAGTATTGCCATCTCAACAGTGTTATATTCTCTGATCCATGGACATGAGATATTCTTCCTATTATTTAGATCTTCAGTAGTTTTTTTTAGGGTTCACTCTTTTTTTTCTTGCCTCGATTGGTTAGGGAGAAATAAAGAGCAAGAAAAGGGATGGCATCACTCCAAGGCCTTCACTCATCTTTATTAAAGATCGCCAGTGTCCAAATAGCCAAATCCCCTCCCAACCTCATCCCTTTACTTTTTTCTAAAGATTGGCACCTGAGCTAACAACTGTTGCCAATTTTTTTTTTTCTGTGCTTTTTCTCCCCAAAGTCCTCCAATACATAGTTATATATTCTAGTTGTGAGTGCCTCTGGTTGTGCTATGTGGGACGCCGCCTCAGCATGGCCCGAGAACTGGTGCCATGTTCATGACCAGGATCTGAACTGGCGAAACCCTGGGCCACCGAAGTGGAGCGCGCGAACTTAACCTCTCGGCCACGGGGCTGGCCCCGTTAATTTTAATCTCCAAAGATGCAAATCAAATTTTGGGCAATAAAAAAAAGTTTAATGGTTATTACTACTAGAAATTAATTTCAGGGAAAATGTAGCTAGAAGAGGATGTTTCTCCACACACCTCAGAATGTTTGCAGTTCTGTAACTGACATCCCTTTGCATGTATCCACATTCAGTAATGACCATCCAATAGCGGTGAGGCATAGTTTGTAAATTTTAAATATATGAAAGTATGTAATCATTTTTCTGTGTCACTATGCGATTATCATAAGCATGCATTTTTTTTTCGGTACAACTTCTTTTCTTTTTTTTCTTCTGTCATTTTACCTTTTGACCCCCTTCAACTATTTCTCCAACCCTCTCACCACCTCTGGCAACTACAAGTCTGTTCTCTGTATCCCTGAGTTTGGTGGCTTTTTTGTTTGTTTGGTTTTTGGGTTATTTTAGACTCCACATATAAAAGAGATCATACAATGTTTGTCTTTCTCTGGCTGACATTTCAGTTAGTGTAATGCCATTGAGGTGCATTCATGTTGTCACAAATGGCAAGATTTCCTTCCTTTTTTGGCTGAATAATATTCCGTTGTACATGTATACCACAATTTCTTTGTTCATTTATCCATCAAGGGACACTTAGGTTGTTTCCATATCTTGGCTATTGTAACTAAAGGAGCAGTGAACATGGGGTACATGCAGTGAACATATGTCTTTTTGGGTTAGCATTTTTGCTTTCTTTGGATAAATACACAGAAGTAGAATTGCTGAATCACATGGTAGGTCTATTTTAATTTTTTGATGAGCCTTCATATTCTTTTCCATAGTGGCTGCACCAATTTACATTCCCACTGACAGTACACAAGGGTTCCCTTTTCTCCACATCCTTGCCAACATTAGTTATTTCATCCTTATAGATCTTTATTAATTTTTGATGCTGTTTTGCTGTTTTCAGAGTATTTATTTTCTACTTCTTTTATTAAATTTATTCATATTTTATTCTTTTTGATGCTATTGTAAATAGATTTCTTTGGTTAACTTCATTATCAGATTGTTTATTACAGTATGTAAAATACAATTTATTTTTATATACTGATCTTGTATCATACAAATGTGCTGTACTCAATTATCAGTTTTAACAGATTTTTAAGTGGATTCCTTAGAGATTTTTATATACAAGATAAGTCATATATGGGGCCAGCCCCGTGACCAAGTGGTTAAGTTTGCCGGCTCTGCTTCGGCAGCCCAGAGTTTCACCAGTTCAGATGCTGGGCACGGACATGCCCCCTGCTCATCAAGCCATGCTGAGGTGGCATCCCACATGCCACAACTAGAGGGACCCACAACTGAAAATACACAACTATGTACCGGGAGGCCTTGGGGAGCAAAAGGAAAAATTTAAATCTTTAAAAAAAAAAAAGATAAGTCATACGCAAGTGAAGATAGTTTTACATCTTCCTATCCAATCTGAATGCATTGTATTTCCTTTCCTTGCAAACGTGTTCTAGCTAAAATCTCCAGTACATTGTCAGATAGAAGTGGCAAGAGCAGATATTCTTGTCTTTTCCTCATGTTTGGGAGAAAGCATCCAGCCTGGGGCTGGCCCAGTGGCACAGAGGTTAAGTTCACACATTCTGCTTTGGCGGCCTGAATGTTGGGAGGCCTGGGGTTCTCTGGTTCAGATCCCAGGTACGGACCTATGCACCACTTATCAAGCCTTGAGTACCAAGCTGGCCTGACAGTCATTGTGCCTGAGAGTGACCAAGGGATTTTGGCACGAAAAAGTGATTTAAATTACTGTGGCACCATCTCCAGATTTCAACCAAGGGCAAGGACAATCTATTCCACAGTGGGGATTTTTATAAGACTAGTGGGGAAGAACAAAGTTGTTTATGATTCACACAAAGGAGTCCATCCTTATCAATGAACCATTTGTCCTAATTTCATAATAGGAGGTGAAGTGTGCTCAGTGGCAAAGCTTGGTCTGAGTCAGGCAGCCTGGTAATGAATCGAGCCCCCTCCTGACTGCCTGTGTAAAGTCAGACACGTCACTCAGCTCCCCTAAGTCTCAGTTTCCTCTCTTATCAAATAGGATCATGCTGCTGCTTCCCTGTTAGAAGTCTGTGCAGGTGAAAAGGAATGAGCCAGTCCACCTGTGGTGCTGAGTGCCGTGCCTCACACTTAGTAAGCCTCCCCAAAGTGCCTTTATTATCAGTGTCAGCATTCCTGTCATACCTGATGTATCCTCTTTGCTCCAAGATGGTATAGAACCACTCTGTGCACCCACTTCTTGGGTGCCCTTCCTTCCTTAGGGAAGGCAGGCCCCAGGCTAGCTTTCAGATCTGGCTCATAATAAACTCATCCCAATTTTGATTTATAGGTTGGTTATGGATTATTTTCATTGACAAGATATATGTTTGTATTTTAAAAAATATTTTTTTCATCGTCTGACTGAAATATTGACATTGTGTTTGAGGTAGAGGGAGAGAGAATCAACCAAATTGTTCTGTCTAGTGGGGAAGGCATGAATTGCCGGAAACTAATTATCACAGTGTTTATTCAGTGAAGATTTCAAAGTAAGGGAAAGTAAGCACCCATAAAAGAAATCAAAATAGTCATTACAGGACTCTATTAGAAGCATTAGCTCTGACCCCTAATAACCAAAGGAATCCTGAAGAAAAGGAACAAAGCTGGAGGTATGACACTCCCTGATTTCAAAACATACTACAAAGCCATAGTAACCAAAACAGCATGGTACTGATACAAAAACAGACACACAGACCAATGGATCAGAATGGAGAGCTCAGAGATAAACCCACACATCTATGGACAGCTAATATTCAACAAGGGAGCCAACAGCATACAATGGAGAAAGGAGAGTCTCTTCAATAAATGGTTTTGGGAAAACTGGACAGCCACATGCAAAAGTATGAAGTAGACCATTGTCTTACACCATGCACAAAAATCAACTCAAAATGGATTAAAGATTTGAATGTAAGACCTGAAACCATGACACTTCTAGAAGAAAACATAGGCAGTACACTCTTTGACATTGCTCTTAGCAGCATATTTTCAAGTACCATGTCTGACCAGACAAAGGAAACAAAAGAAAAAATGAAAAAATGGGACTACATCAAACTAAAAAGCTTCTGCACAGCAAAGGAAACCATCAACAAAACGAACAGACAACCTAACAATTGGGAGAAGATATTTGCAAACCATATATCAGATAAGGGGTTAATATCCAAAATATACAAAGAACTCGTACATCTCAACAACAAAAAACCAACAACCCAATTAAAAAATGGGAAAAAGATCTGAACAGAGATTTCTCCAAAGAAGATATACGGATGGCCAACAGGCATATGAAAAGATGCTCAACATCATTAGCTATCAGGGAAATGCAAATCAAAACTACAGTGAGGGGCTGGTCCCGTGGCCAAGTGGTTAAATTCCCATGCTCCGCTTCAGCGCCCTGGGGTTTCGCTGGTTCCAATCCTGGGCAAGGACATGGCACCACTTGTCAGACAATGCTGAGGTGGCGTCCCACATGCCACAATTCGAAGGACACAACTAAAATATACAACTATGTACTGGGGGGACTTGGGGAGAAAAAGCAGGAAAGAAAAAAACTACAATGAGGTATCACCTCACTCCAGTCAGAATGGCTGTAATTAACAAGACAGGAAACAACAACTGTTGGAGAGGATGTGGAGAGAAGGGAACCCTTGTTCACTGCTGGTGGGAGTGCAAACTGGTGCAGCCACTATGGAAAGGAGTATGGAGAATCCTCAAAAAATTAAGAATAGATCTACCATATGATCCAGCTATCCCACTGCTGGGTATTTATCCAAAGAACTTGAAAACACAAATGCATAAAGATACATGCACCCCTATGTTCATTGTAGCTTCATTCACAATAGCCAAGACTTGGAAGCAACCTAGGTGCCCATCAAGGGACAAATGGATAAAGAAGCTGTGGCATATATACACAGTGGAATACTACTCAGCCATAAGAAATGATGAAATCTGGCTATTTGTGACAACATGGATGGACCTTGAGGGGCTTATGCTAAATGAAATAAGTCAGAGGGAGAAAGTTAAATACCATATGGTCTCACTCATAAGTAGAAGATAAAAACGACAAACACATAGAACAGAGATTGGATTGGTGGTTACCATAGGAGAAGTGGGGAGCGGGGAGGGTAAAAGGGGTGATTAGGCACATGTGTGGTGATGGATTATAATTAATTTTGGGGTAGTGAACATGATGTAACCTACACACAATTCAAAATCAGAGTGATTTCCAGGAAACCAGCTTCTACACTATTATTTCCCAAATAGTTCTTAAAGGGAAGATGAAAAACAGATAATGAAATGGAAATACCTTCTCCATCTCTCAGTGCTTGATGCTGAATACCCACAGAACTTTTCTTCCTGCATTGGATGGGTGACTGAGGGATGATTCCACTGCCCAGCAGTGTCCCCCTCATACTAGTTGAACATACTAGATGAACACTAGTTGCAAACTGGGCCTTCCTTTCTCTCTTCATTGAGATCACTTGCGGTTCTTTGTCCCTGCCCCTCAGTTTCCATCTGTCCGACGGCCTCCAGGGATCCTTCTGTCCCTGGGCATGGTGGAATTACTGCTGAAGTTCCAGGGGACTTGGGTGGGGCTCTTTGCGATGATATCAAAGGTGAGCATGTCCTCAGGGAATTGGGAGAGGAAATGTTCAGATATGGTATCTGTGCAGACTATACGGAGAGGATGCCTGTCAATGAATGTGACCGTCTAGTATCATAGACTCAACAAGTGATATGATTATTAGATGCAGCCCAGTTTTCTGATGTCTCATTATAGATGGATTAAATAGTGTAGCCACAAGAAAGGAGTGGATCACGACCACAGAGAGTGATTTAACTATGGGTGAGAAAGAGTCCCTGCTTATATTTTCCATGGGATACAAATAGTTTCATGTCAGAAATGTTTTCTAAAGCTAACCATTCTGTATACCCAGAAGTCATTTTTCTTCTGAAGTGATGGCTTGTTTTTGCTTCCTATGCTCTTTTTCTGAACCTGATTGAAGTTCTAGTAGATGCTCACCTAATGCCCTCCTGGCGTCTGTGCCTGTGTAACTATTAGGTAAAACTATGTCAGACCCAAGTTGTCAGCAAAGATCAACATGGAGAGAGACTAATTAATGCATATGGTGAGGTGAGTTTCAGTTGTGTGTGTTTATAAAGACGGATCCGGGAGTCCCCTCCCAGCACTACCTTTCAATGCTAACGTCCCTGTAGAGGAGGAGTTCTGGCTGGCACTGGGCTCAGACACTAATTTCAGGTAGCTGTGACTCAGGGACGAAGGGGCAAGGTCTGGGATCTGGCAATCGGGCAGCGCTGGGCAGGTGGGTGGGGCAGTTCTCCGCAACCCCCAGAGGCAGCCACTCGTTCAAGCCACCTTGGGATCAGGGGCGCCTCCCCTTAAGTTCCCCAGGTTACTCTGCTGCCCACTCTGTCCCGCTGTGACCGGTAGCGACCACGGGAGTCGTAGGGGGAGAGGGGTGGCCGACAACCCAGGAAACCTAGAAATGCTCAGAGTTCTGGCGGAGTCAGGGTTTGGGGGAGGCGTGTCTGGCCCAACGTGGACTTCCCTTCCCGCTCCTGCCGTTAACGGTCCTGGGGCTCTGCCGCAGCCCCTGTCACCCTGTGACCTGCACTGGCCGTGGGGGTCGTAGGAAAGACTCAGGGGACACAGGAGCCCTAGGAATGGTGAGTGTGCGGCCCCGGGGTGAGGACGCGGGAGGAGGGGCTGGTGGGAAGCGGCGGGGCGGGCCCGGCCTCCCGCGGTCCCCTCCGGGGTCTGCGGCCCCGAGTCCGCGGTGGCGCCGTTCGGCCCTCAGGCCCCTCAGGCCCCTCCGGCCGCAGCGTGGGGGCGGGGCCGGCAGCCGGGCCCCGGGCGTCCTGTGGTCCCTGCGCGCGGCGACTTGGGCCGGAGCGTCTCTGGGCCGCTGTGCGCCCGCAGCCCCGCGTGTCCCAGACGGTGCGGGGCCCGCGGGAGGGCCCGCAGGACAGTCGGGCCTCGGTCTCCGGGGTCCGTGCGCGGAGGGGCTGCGGTCTGTGGGTCCCCAGGGCCTCCTTTCTCCTCGGAGGGGACCCGTTTTCTCCTGAGTTTCCTAAAGGTTTGGGGAGCAGGGTCTCCAATCCACGACCCTGTCCCCCCAGCTCTTCCAGGACCGACAATAAATCCCTAAATTTCCAGATCCCTCCTCACGTTCCCGAACGCCAACTTCCCGTCTCCGATTCCCAGCATCGTTATCAACCACAAACAGACCTGATATTTTAGTTGTTTATCACTTTTCCGTAGTCAGTGGGCGGCTCTTTTAAGAGGGTTTATTCCTCGTTCGTGGATGTTTTTCTTGAGAGAAAGTAGCGCATCCCCCTGGAGGCGCGTGGTGCGAGCTCTTCCCGCCTCTCCTCCAGGCTGCGTCCTGGGCGCGGACGCGCAGCTGGCAGTCCTTTGCTGCAGGTTCCTCTTGAGAAACTTCCGGCCGATCTGTCCTGTGAGCACTGCCCCTCCCTGGGGTTTGTCAAATGAAAATATATGGTCACTTAAATTTCGTCTCAGTTTTCCAATGAATAAAAATTTACTTAATCAATACAGCTTGAAAAACAATATAAAATAGCTCCAAAGAGGGAGAAAAAGGTAAATTTTGGAAAAAATAAAATATTTCAGTTTTTCATTGCATGATTTAAAAGCTTTTTTTTCTCCCCTGAGCGTCATAGTAACATTCTGAGGTCTGTTCTTTTATTTTGGGTGAGTTCAAATGGATTTCCAGAGCTTATGTTACCGAACGAGTGGGTTCACCTCCGGGCAAGTTAATTCCGGCTCTCCACCAGAGGTACTTGTTTCACAAAGTAAGGTAAGTTTGGGGCAAATAGGAGACCATGTGGAATCACTTCCAAAGTCATGGCTTCCCTGAGCAAAGGGAAGCAGGGACATTTATTTGGGATGGGGAATGAATATTCAAAAGGGAGAGGTAGGTATTCCATTGCGCAGGCTCAGCTGGAAAAGTGCTTCCCTGTACACTGCAGGCGATGGTAATAAGGCCTAAGGTCCTCCTGGAGAGATCTTATTATTAAAAATAAGGCAAAGGTCATAGGTGTAGCTCTCATGGTGAGGCTTGGTCTGGTCCAGGGTGGTTGGTGATGGCATCTCCTTAACTTAACAAAAGGAAAAAGAACAATTTGGAACAACAGTTAAAATACCCAAACCCACTCTTGAGTTCCTCGGGGTAACTAATCTGGACACTTAGACATGTAGACCTGATGTGTGTTCAAGTAGGATTAAAAAAATTGCTCGTCACAGAAATAATAATTAATTAACATCTTGTTTTCCAGAATGCAATACATTCTTGTGGGGTTTCTTGTTGAGCCTGCAAATTGCCATACAGTTTTCTTCCCTCATTTTCATATAAAGACTGGTTTGACTATTTTAGCTGGATTGTTCAAACACTGGGTTTGTGTATTTAAAATATGAGTGGTGGTCCAAAAAAACTCTATTGGGAGGAGAACCTAAGAGCAGTGACCCAAGCTAAGGCCCCCCGGGCCTGCAGAGGGAAGGCCTTGCAGGCCCAGTTGTCCTTCCTGGGGAGCCTCCCCGTGCAGGTGTCCTACTGCTCACACCCCCATGGAAGGAGCCTCTCTCCTGAGAGGAGCTGCAGAGCCCTGGAAAGCTGGGGGTGCACGTGCTCCTGGGGTGGGAAGTGACACCCTTTCTGAGGTTATCCCTGTGGTTCCCTTGGGCCTGTTTCTAGACATAATTGGAGTTTTGCATCCACAGTGTAGGTGCACTCAGAGAGTAACTCGTTTACACTGAGAAAGTCTGTGAGAGTCAGGAGCTCTGTGTCCTGGATTAGGGCCCATTCATCTGGGGTCCATTTGGGTCAGAACCTTAAACTGGATCCAGCTGAGTTTCCTCACTGTGAGAAGGGAGCCTGAGAGAGGGAGCATGTGCACTGTTCCCTGGGAAGAGGAGGGTGTGTGGGGCTCCCAGAGCTCCTTCCTGTGGCTGCTCAGGTGCCCTCCCCTCCTTCTCCAGGGACTGACCCCCTCCAGGGCTTTATCTCCACCAGGAGAGTCAAGAACACGGGACCTTCTGACCGTGGCTTTCTTTCTGTCCTGTGGGAAGCAGGCTGCTCCTCTGAGCTGATTCCAGTATTTGTGTTTCTTTCCTTTGGATTCCTTTATCGATGGACTAGTGCGGCCCTTTGGCTCTAGTTTCCCTTAGCACTTGGGCCCTGAGACTGTAAGTTGATGGAGAGATAGGAGGTGAGCAAAGCAAGAAAATTGTGAAATCAAATAGAATTTTTGTTCCTTTTAGGCAAGAGAAACTCAAGATATGAGATAAATGTATTAAGTTTTTGAGCACATTTTTCATTTTTAGACCTGTTTTTGTGTGTGCTTGTCCCTTGAGAACATAGAAATTTAAAAGGCTAAAGCAGTTGAATTCCTGTTTTAATTAATGTGAGGGAGAATACTGAAAGCTTATGTAAATCTTTGAAAATCCAATACATTTAAGGGGCTAAAGTCAAGTCCCTCTTGCATTATAACATGCTGCTTATTCCTGAGAACACCCCAGTGTGAGATACAGGGGAAGGACAAACTAGGATGTCCCATGTCCTTGTAGTTAGAAAGAGATTTCAAAATTTTCACTTTGTGGTTTGCACTTTTGTAACAGTATTTAAGGGAATTAAATCTTAGAATGGTTTCCTATGTACAAAATTTAAAATTAAGTGAAAGACTATTAAATAGTAAAATATAGTTTATGTAAATTTCTATTTTTTAAAATAAATCTGTAAGGTAGTCAAGTCTAACCTAAGAAGACTCACGGCCAACATATCCTGGTCCCCTCCAGCACTGTTACTCCAGCCACCGCCAAATGCAGTTTTGATTATGTTCTGAGCCTGCTGTTAGTGTTTCTTTGTATAAAAACAAGTAATCGCAAGGGCATATTTTCCTACCCACATCTGTCCTTGTAAGGAGCAGTCAGACTCCACATTTTTGGGTGACGGCTCACAGCTTAAGCCTCACTCATCCTCTTCCCCTTGTGCCCCCACCTGGACAAGCTGAGGAGAAGCCTGGGTGCTCTCTCCTCTAGAGCAGGCAGGAGATTCCCGCCACCCCAGCCCCTGCCTGTGTGCAGAGCTCTTGCCCCGGCCCCACCCCCAGGCCCAGTGAAGCCCCAGGCCAGGCTCCATTCCTTGCTTTCTGAGCCCAGTCAGAGCTGCTTGAGAGGCTGGCCCTGCCCTCCCCTCAGACCTCTATGATGTGAGTCCTAAGCCTTTTCCTCCCCTCTGTGTGTGTGTGTGCGCGCGTGCCACCCTGGCATCAGTCTCAACAAGGGAACCACCCCTCTGCAGGGACCATAACAGTTGGCGCCCTGAGCAGCATGTCCAGACGTAACCCCACCCGTGGGTCTGTCTTCTCTTGCTCTGACTTGCTCCCCTGCTCTGCTGCCTGGTGGCGGCATGTGCTGTGGGCTCCTGTTTGCTGGGGAGCTCGTGCTGGGAGCTGTGCTGCCCCGTGTTGCATTGTTGACCCACCAACCTCAGTTCTAGGTTCAGCTGAGCAGAGCTGGCAATCTTGAGACTTTATAGGCATTTCAGAGCAGGGCTACAGGACTGGGGCCTCCTTACATGAGTCCTGGGTCAATGTCTTTGTCAGGATTTATCTGTGTGTTAGAGTGAAGCTGTGACAGAGGCTGGATTGGCCCTGACATACCCCAGGGATTGGGATGACACAAGAGGACTATACCCTGTGTAAGAGGTGAGTCCATCACTGGTCACTCCTGAAACAGCTGTCATTTAAAAAGACAAAGAGACGAGAGGGAAAGGGCAGCCAGTAGATGGCCGGTGGAGTCCATGCCCTAATACCAGAGGACTTCCCAGGACCCTTAAGTACCTCGGCTGCTGCTTCTGCCTCTACTGCCACAAAGATCCTGACCCTGGGGTTTTAGGGGACAACACCCATGGCACCCCTGTGGCACAGCAAAGGGATTAGTTCAAACCTGACTTGAGTCCAGGGACCTTAAACTCACTAAAGCACCTAGTTGTCATCAGGGAGGCTCCTAACCCTGGTGGCACTGTTTTGAGGCTCTTGGGAAGAAAAACATATAAATACCAGGGTAGAAAGGACACCCTTTCCCCTGAAGTATATCCACTGACCAAAAAAACAAAACAGGGAAGGACAAGATAGAGGGAACAAAAGAAAAAAATACTGAAAGAAAGGTCCACAGTTTGACCCAATTAGAAATCCAAATATACTAAAAATTTATGTAGCAGAACAGATAGAGGTACACTGCTTGGCTTCTGGGCCTCTACAACACAGGGTCTGAATTAATTTTGCTCTCTGATGTAATGCACGAATTCAGAAATCTTCAGGCAGTTAATCAACACTAGGTCTGAAATTACAGTTATACCTGGGGTCCCACTAAATTTAAGCAAGGTGTCCCTGATGATCTTCAGGGCATTAATGAATATAATATAGGAGACAAATAGGACAAATGTTTCTCCTTAACCTTCAGAACTATGGTCTTAACCTAAATTCTCCATAGTCATAGCATCTGTGGTCCTAAAGTATCCAATGATGAGCTAGAAAGCTCAAACCAATGATCAAGAATTAAAATTAATGGGCCAGCTCGGTGGCAGTGGTTAGGTTCACAGACTCCACTTCAGCGGCCCAGAATTTGCTGGTTTGGATCCCAGGCACAGACCTAGCACTGCTCATCCAGCCATGCTGTGGTGGCATCCCACATAAAATAGAAGACGATTGGCCACGGATGTTAGCTCAGAGCCTGCCAATCTTCCTCACACGCACAAAAAGAATTGAAATTAAATCAAGTCTTTGCCACTTACAAATTGGCTTGATAAAATGGAACCCCATGACCTTACCCCACAAATAAAGTAGCTAATATGGCCCAATGTAAATACACAAAGCCTTGAAAAATTACCATATGCAAAACCTGTTTAGTAAAGGGTTCATTATTCCCAGTGCTTCTCCTTTGAATGGTTGAATTTGGTTTCTTCTTAACCTGGAAAGGATGAATGACACTTCACATTGGTTTACTGCAAACTTCAGGCTGTGGTTGCAACAAACAGACATTTATACCCTGTCCCCAACATAATAGAAATCACTAACTCCATCCAGTCAGCGACTGGTAAACATTCTGCTGTCACAGATTTGGCTAGGTCTCTCAGCCTTTCAGCCTCTCAGCTGCACTTGGCCTTCCCCTCTGAAGGGACATGATGCCCCTTTACTGGGTTATCCTCGTGGATCTTCCACAGCTGTGCCCTCCCACAGTCATTGCAGGCGGGGTCTGAACTGCATCCTGGTGTCTCCAAGAACACAGGTACAATGTTACATTAATGGCATGTCCTCTGAGGACATTCAGGAATTACAAATATTGAAAAAAGGAGCTCACAAAAACTGGATGGGACATTGCTGCTCATATGATGTGAGGTTCTGACAACTGTTAAATTTCTGGAGATTATTTGATAATCTGAGACCTGCTCCCTCCTGACACTATGAAGAAATAGCTGTTGTTCCCCTCATAGCCACAACACCTGCTAGGTTCTTTTGTTGTTCCAGAGGTAACATATTTCTTGTATACAAATTTTAATTGAGCCCTTTTGTGCTGTTACGTGCAAATCTGCCCACTTGAAAGGGTGCCCCCAGCACAAAATGCTGGAGATTCTTCAAATTGTCATACAACCAACACTCCAGTTATTGCCCTCAGAGACTCCTTCACTACAGAGGCCTCAGTGACCATCTGGCATGCCTCCTGGGGTACCCATGATGGCCTTAAGTTGTCCATGGGCTTCTGATGCAAGAATCTGCCCTAAGCCCCATGCTGCATGCCATTAGAGCTGCAATGACCTCTACTTATGAGGCCATCCTGAAAGTAGATGGCCCTGAGCATGGGACCATCTATCCAGCAGTCCATTTTGCCTTGGGACCTGGAAGCAGCACTCCAAGAGCTCAGCATGGCTACAGAGACCCCCTTGAGACATGATGGAGCCAAACGTGGGCCCTCTGGGATATCCTACCTGCAGGAGGGGGTGGTCTTCCCTGTCCTCGGTCTCCTGCCAGGTGCCATGGTGTTGGAGGAGGTCACCCCTTTCCCAGACCCCCAGGCTCCCTGGAGAGCTCCTTAGGACTCCCTCAGTGAAAAGCAATGGGAGTCCATAGACTTTGGGGATGACATCACCGCACTCATAAATGATGGAGCTCAGGCAGAGTTGCTGCCTTTCATGTCTTAATTGGAACATCTCTGTTTTGTTTGTTTGTTTGTTTGTTTTTGAGGAAGATTAGCCCTGAGCTAACTACCGCCAGTCCTCCTCTTTTTGCTGAGGAAGACTGGCCCTGAGCTAAAATCCATGCCCATCTTCCTCTACTTTATACATGGGACACCTACCACAGCATGGCATTTGCCAAACGGTTCCATGTCCACACCCAGGATCTGAACTGGCAAACCCCGGGCCACAGAGAAGCGGAATGTGCGAACTTAACCGCTGCGCCACCGGGCCGGCCCCTGGGACATCTCTGATGAAGGACTGGACCCAAGGGTCATCACACTGACCATACATCAAGCAGTCATCTTAGCACCGACCAACACTCGTCCCCATCTGCACATGTTCACCACTCTTGGGTGATTCTCAAAGGGTTGCCCTTTGTGGTAAAAGAATTCCAGGAATGTCTTGCCTTAGTCACCCTCACTAAAAATCAAAGTACAGTATTTGGCATTTTCTTTTTGCTGCTATTCAAACTGAGACAATATATACCACCATTAAACCATGGAGATCCTCCCAATTAAAGCAAGAGGTCTGTTCATCTGCACTGTGGTAACCACCTTGAGTTTATTCTGTAAGTACAGTGATAACTCTGCATGTTCAATGTGATCTCTCAGTGGAAACCCCAAAGAGAACTGTGGATGTTTAGAAGGTAGTCATGCAAGGAATAATTGAGTTGACAGATTGTATCATTTGGAGTAATTTCCTATTTTAGTATGAAAGGAGATATGGGAAATTTTAATGTCTTTTTATAGCAGGAGGAGCTGGAAGCTTTTTGTTCAACAACCTGCAAAGCCCAGGAGCCCATTTCCTGTTCACAGATCTCATTTCCATATGCCTGGACTTCCAGCACATGTTGTGGAAGAGGAGCAAGGAAAGTAACAGCTGTGAGTTTATTAAAGAGCAAAAGAAATGCAGTCTTTTCCATTTTTTAGTGCTGAGTTGTGTATTGGAGAGGTTTAGTAGAAAGGGTACCCCAAGAGTGTTCCTTTGGGGTGATGGAGTGTTCTCCATCTTTTAGTGGTGGTGTTACTATACATTTGTGAAAATTCACAACTACATTTAACATAGTATATATATATATGTATATATATATATATACATATATATATATTCAAAACAATTAATAGAAAACAAAAATGCTTCCCCCTGCTGGGAAAATGTTAACTTCTCCTGAACCTTGAATTTTACATGTGCAACACCTCTTTCCTCCACCTTGGGATCCCTCTTGGGAAGAATGAAGGACTGGGAAGGAGGATTCAGTCCCCAACAGGCCTTTGTTGCAACCTCATCTTAATTGAGCAAACTCCCCCTATGGCTGCACCTGCCCTCAGCTCAGACTCATAACTAGGAGTGAAGTGAGGGCTCCCGGAATCTGTCTTTGAGTTTAAATCAGGTTCGTGGACAGATCTTTGGAAATACTGTGGTTCTGAAACATGCAGGCATCTCCCACACTTCTCCCCAAGTGGGATGTAATCCATAGGCATCAGCATCATGTCTTTCCATTGCAGTCCTGAGTCCACTTCCAGCCGTATGTTTCCCAGCTCAAGGCAACCCTGTGCCTGCCTCCCGGCAACATCTTTGGAAATCCACGACTGTCCCTTCTGAAAATTTCTCTGCAGCACAGCAGGGGGCTGTGAGGTGAGAGGGTGGAAGAAGCAGTGGCAGAAATCATGTCACGAGCACGTGCCCCTGAGCTCCAACAATCCCTTAATTATTTTCTCTACTTGCTTACTTACAAAAGACCTAGAAATTGACCAATTTTGGGGAAACAATGGCTCTAGCATCTGACCAAATCACAGGCACTCCATGGTGTCTCCCTCCCCAGACTCCGACAGCACAGAGGCTTCAGCAGCCTCCTCTCTTGCCTCCCAGAGGCTCTCAGTCACCCCTGATGGCCATAAATTTCCCGGGACATTCTGGTGCATGAAAGTTTTCTCAGTCTGGTGCTAAACACATTTAGAGCAGCCACTGCTGGCGACAGACGCAGACTTTCTGGAAATGGAAGCTCTCACGGACCCCGAGCTGATGACCCAGTGCAGACAGCTTTCCGCTTTCCCTTGGGTTGTGAAAGGAGCACCCATCGGTCTTGCTTCACCACACAGGCCTCCTCATTGCAAAGATATTTGTACCCACAGGATAGAGGCAAAAAATGGGACCTCCGGTGTCCCCCACCTGCAGGAGGAAGTGTGTTCCCCTGTCCTCTGAGTGATGCGATCGTCTTGGAGGAATCACCCCTTTTCTAGACACATTGGACACTTGGGGAGTTCCTTGGGATCACATGAGTGACCAGGAGAGTTCATATACTTTATGGACCGTGTGCCACCAACGGAGTCCACTGGAGAGATGCTGTGTTCTGTCTCCAGATCCAACAGGCCACCCATGAAAGAAGACAGCACCCACGCATCAGCTCAGTGAGTCAGATTCTGCCATCATGCCAGAGCTACAGGATGCCCTGGCCAACAGTCACATCTATATAGATCCTGTGGCCATTGCCAATGATCTTACAATCTGGTCGCCCCAATAGCTACAAGAACTCCTTATCCAAGGTGGCCCCCTTTGGGGTAAACACTTTTAGGAATATCTTGCCTCACGATTACCCAAGTATAAATCATTGTTACTCTTAATTTTTTGCATATTAAACCTCAATCTGCAAAGGCTCATTTCAATGTTGAGGGCGATAAATTGAGTCAAATTTCTGAGACTCATACTGACACCTCAAATCTTATGGTATTAACCGTGGCCCTGTGAGCCCGTGTAATATGAACTCACTGAGGGGCCTCTGTCCCAAATGTCAAGGCAGAATGCAAAAGAATTCCTTCCTCCTCTGTCATGGCTAATTTAGTGACTGACCAATGCACCTGATATGAAAACACATGCCTCTGGTAATACAGGCAATGCAATTCATTTCCAGGATGGGGAAGGGGTCCCTACAGCTGATGGCAAATAGAATTTATAAGGCCCCTCACCCTCTCTGCTGGGTTTCTAGCTATGATTGGACCATGTTAGATACTCATATAGACAAATTACTTACTTATCCTATCAGTCATGTCTCTGCTGAAGCCAAAATGCAGGACTTCCCACGATATTATGATGTGATCAACTCATTTCTCCAAATATACAACACTGGGCTCTTCAAAAAGGCATTCAGTGGGGGGCTGGCCCCGTGGCCGAGTGGTTAAGTTCGCGCGCTCTGCTGCAGGCAACCCAGTGTTTCGTTAGTTCGAATCCTGGGCGCGGACATGGCACTGCTCATCAAACCACGCTGAGGCAGCGTCCCGCATGCCACAACTAGAAGGACCCACAACGAAGAATATACAACTATGTACTGGGGGGCTTTGGGGAGAAAAAGGAAAAAAAATTTTAAAAAAATTTAAAAAAAAAAGGCATTCAGTGGAACTTTTACCACTTTCAGAGCCCCAGGCTACAGCCCTCATAGAAGCCAGAATGGCCTACTTAGACAAAACTTGCCACCTTCTCGATGGGTCTTCCTGCTGTTCAAGACATAGTTTGATTCAATCCCCAGCATTTAGGGCCCATTTCTTTGTTCTGATCATGAGGTTTGCTGGCACCTTATAAGTAGAGGCCTTTCTATACCAGACATTCCTGTCAAAATGGTCACTCTCACAGGTCATTCGTTTATTGTAATCGTGCCCACTGCCCACCACTATTATATCCAACTCCTGGGTCTTCCTCCTAACATCACCTGTGCTCTGTACCCCAGATGTCAATATTTCATTTTGGGGCATCCACCTTCAAAACCCCTTCTGGCCCATCTCAACACACATGTGCTATTTTCCTATCAGTTGTACTCACATTCTCATTGTGGTTGGTCACATGCACTGACCTGGGCACATATGATGTAATTCAACAAACTCACATCATTAATGCCAATCAAGAAATGTTTAAAACACTCAAAACCCATGTACTTGACAGCTGGTATTTCATAATGTTTCTAGGAAGGAAAACTTCCTGGCAGCTGTGGTCCTGATGACCAATTGGCTTTGGACTGTCTATTGGCCAGCTAGGGAAAGTACACAGGAGAGCTGCTTGTGGCATGTGGGTAGATGACCTTGGCAAGGTGCCACCAATAACCCCGCAGTGAGACAAACAATTAAAAATCAACAGCAGGGGCCGGCCCCGTGGCCGAGTGGTTAAGTTTGTGCGCTCTGCTTCGGCAGCCCAGGGCTTCGCCAGTTCGGATCCTGGGCACAGACGTGGCACTGCTCATCAAGCCATGCTGAGGTGGGGTCCCACATGCAACAACCAGAAGGACCCACAACTAAAATACACAACTCTGTACTGGGGGGCTTTGGAGAAAAAAAGGAAAAATAAAATCTTAAAAAAAAAATCAACAGCAAAATTAAATAAACAAATTTAACAACAACAAAATAAGTAAACAACAATATTACTAAAGTAATTGAACAGGGCTCTGGAAACCTACTGATATATTTTCCTCAATCTCTCCAACACCTTAGGATGACTGGATTCAAATGTTTCTTTGAGCTTTCTCTATCTTAATTATATGTTGGTTATGATTTTCACATAGCTTTTAAAATTCATATTCAAAGAAGCAAATATTCAAATTCAAGTTCATTTAAATGAGATGGGACATCATTCAGTCAACAAACATCAAGTGAATTTAGTAAAGACACTGACTCCATTTTGATGTTTGACTGTTAATGGGCTTTAGATACCCGCGCGCCCTGCCCAGCCCACAGTGGGTAACAAAGTTAGGATGTTGACACTTGCCCCTTTTCTTGTGTCAGTGGGTAGGAGGGTCAAACCCTGAAAACCTGCAGCCTCTACCCCTACACACCTTAAAGGGCCAATCTATTGTCCTTTACACTAGCCACCTCAACCGGCTTACCCTTGCCCTACTCCCCTAGAAAGTTCTGTGAGTAATAAACATTTTCCTACTCACTCGATGCATGTGGCAACATCTGACATCTGAACCCATTCTGGGTAGGGGGTTGATCCTGCTCTCCAAAGACCAATGACAAAACAGAAGGTAACCAATGGAAAATGTCTTTTAGGTGACAACAGGAGTTCAGGGCAGAGAATTTTTAGAAGATTAGGATAAGACTTCCAAATGCAGAGATCCCAGTATGACAATGTCTTTAGACACATTAGTCACAAAGAAAAACTTTGAAACCGCTCACATGTCACTAGCGGTGGAATCAATAAGTGAAAATGAGATAGTCTCAAACGGGAGAACACAGAGCAATGGAAGTGAGTGGATGGTTTCTGTTCTCATATGTAAAGAGCTTGGAGTTACTCTCATCTTCACAAAAAGAAAAAAGCTGAACAACCTGAAAATCAACACCTCATATTAGATAACATGACATATTTGAGGTTCAGGGTAAACCAATGCCCCAAAAAAGAGAGACAGGCGAACACAGAGAATAACTGCTTCCTGGAGCCAGCGACATCTAGGAATATGTAGACTGTAACAGAAGAATTGCTGGAGAGACAGTCTGGACTAGCTTTAGAGGTAACAGCTCTAGTGGGGGCAGTATTTGTGCCTACCCATTGGCACAAAGAGATATTCATAATTTACGACTTTTTCCTTCAGGAGCCCAACCAGGTTCTCATAGTGAAGATCAGAATAAATTAGTTCTTGCTTCATGCAGGAAATGGGGGAAAACATTTTGATATATACACAAGGCATTTTGCTGTCTGTAAGGGAGACCATCTCTCAAAGGAAACTAATGTGCAAAGTCTTCTCTGATTGGGCAAAATGCAAATAGATACCTGCAGTCACTTCAGGTTCCTCTCTGACAAAAGTGGAAGAAATATAAGTGCTAAGAACTTGTTCTGAAGTTCACAGTCCTGGGATTGTTTAGCAAGAAAATATTGCAGGCTTCATTGTAACAGAAGAGGACATGTTCCCTTTCAAATCCCTGACACCATATCAGCTGGGCCCCAGGATACAAACAGTGGATGAAAACAGAGCTGCAAGACACAGAGTCTACTTAAGACTGAGCTTCTAATGAAACCCAAACACACCAGGGAGATAAGTACAAGGACACTGCACACAGAAGCCCCTGACACCTCCAGGGCAGCAATTATTAAACATGGTCTGACTCCTATTTAAGAAATCATAACACCTCACACTAAAGGCCTATTTACCTAAAATCCTATTACTTCATACATCCTGTCTATGTTTCAAACAAAAATTAGAGGGCATACTAAAAGGAAGGAAAAAGCACATTTTGAAGAGAAAAAGCAATCATCAATACAAGTCTCAGGTACGACAGAGATTTTTGAAAGACCAGACTGAATTTAAAATAGCTCTTAATTTGACATAAAGCAGACTTCAGAACAGAGAATATATATGATAAGCTACTTGTATTAAAATATATAAAGACTTTTTACAGCTGAATGATAAAAAGTTAAATAGCTCAATTTAAATATGGCAAAGGATGTGCATACACATTTTCCAAGGAAGATATACAATTGTCCAAGGGCATATAAAAAAATGCTGGACATCATTGGTCACCACGGAAATGCAAATCAAAACCCCAATGAGATATCACTTCACAACCACTAGGATGGCTAGAATCAACACGTGAGATAATAACAAATCTTGTTAAGAACACATGGACAAATTTCAACCCTCCTACATGGGTGGTATGAATATAAAATGGTGCAGCCACTCTGGAAAACAGTCTGGCAGTTCCTCAAAAATTAAACCTAGAATTACCATATGATCATCAATTCTTCTACTAGATATATGCCCAAGAAAAATGAAAACAAGTGTTTGAAGAAAAACTCTTATATGAATTTTATAGTAATGTTATTTCTAGTAGCCAGAAGTTGGAAACAATCCAAATGCCATCACAGGCTGAATAGGTAAACACAACATGTTTTACTCATCCAATGGAATATTATTCAGCCATAATAACAACTAAAGTATTGATACATGCTACAACATGAATTGCCCTGAAAAAAATTATGCTAAGTGACTGAAGTCAATCACAAAGACCATATATTTAATTATTCCATTCATATGAAAGACCTGAAAAGGGAAATCCATAGAGACAGAAAGTAGATTAGTAGTTGTCTAGGGCTGGGATTGGAGGAGGAAGATGAAAAGATTGGGAATGATAGCTAAAGAGCAAAGGAGTTTCTTTTTGAGGTGGTGAAAATGTTAAAAAATGTGGTGATGATTGCATATATCTACAAATATACCGAAAATAATTAAAGCATACATTTTAATGGGGTGCACTGTACAGTAAGTGCATTATATGTCAATCAAGTTATTCAAATAAATAAGTAAATCCCTTAAGAGTTTTGCAATCCAGGTTCTTAGGCATATAAGAGTTTCCAGGTTAATTAACACATTCATCACCTCACAATGTTATATTTTGTGTTTGTGTGTGTGTCTGTGTGGTGAGAATTCTTAAGATCCACTCTCTTAGCAAATTGTAACTTTACAATGCAGTATACATATATCAAATCATGTTGTAATGGGCTGAGGGCTCAACACTGGCGAGGATCAAAGATCAAAATGGAGCCAGACTCTTTATTACAGGGGTCGCATTAAGTGACTACATTTCTAAACAAGGGTTAGAGTTCTATGAGTGGCCTCTGTTAAAAGTGACTCTTTAAAATGGAGCTGGAGCTGCCTTTCCAGAGAAACTGCCTTGCTGTCCTGAAACTTGGACTGGGCCAAACTTTTGGACTGGACCATTTCTTTACAACTAATTGTTTGAGAAGTTACCAGAGAAATGAACATTCTGATCATAAGACTGAAAATTTTGGACTTTCTGTTTAAAGATAGGGTCAGTAATCAATTATGTATAGCCAAGGACAACTTAGCTTATTAACACACATAGAAATTGTTTTTCTTTTCCTCCTTCTTTTCATGTAATTATCCCCTTGCTTTTCCTCATAAAAGCCCTATTCTTTCAACCTGTAAGTGGACACTATTTGGGTTTCTACCTGAATCTGTGCTCCACAAATTGCAATTCTTTGAGCCAAAATAAACTCTCTGCCTCTTAAACTGGTTTCTTTTTTTTTTTTTTAAGGTTGACATGTGGTGTCATATAGTGTCGGAAGTGGGATCTGAAGTGATCTCATCTCTGACTGGAGTCCTCTGGAACTGCGTGCAGTACCTACACAACCTCTACTCATGGCTTCCACAGACTGCTGTCTCCTCTGACTATGAGTCCTGTCAGGCTCCACTTCCCTCATTTTGGTTGAGGTCATTGCTTTTCTTTGGGATTTGGCTTCAACTGCCCAGCAGGAGATGACTGTCCCAAAGCTGGCTCACAGTTTTTGCCGTTCTGAAGGGTTTCTCTATTTGGGCTGGCTCAAGGCTATTGCGATCTGGAAGGCTTTCCCTATTTGGTGAGTACTCTAAATTAAAGGGGAACCCTTCCATAGGGGTTCCCCTGTTGTCATCCTTGCTGCATGCTTTTCTTTAACATGGGACTCTCAATTTTTGAAAATTTCCCAAAAATTCCTCCCTTGGAAACTCCAGCTGGGTTTATGTTTAAAAATTATGGCCCCTTCTTCTGTAAATTTTTATCTCAATGGACTGAAATTACTAAAGATGATTTAAAATTACAGTGGCCACTTTGGGGCTCCTTTGAGCTTCCAAATTTATCTTTTTGACCCTCAAACTTGAAAACCACAGATTTTAAACCAAACAGGTAGAATGGAATGCTCTTTCTTGTTTTGCTTTGAGGAAGATTAGCCCTGAGCTAACATCTGCTGCCAATCCTCCTCTTTTTGCTGAGGAAGACTGGCCCTGAACTAACATCCGTGCCCATTATCCTCTACTTTATATGTGGGACGCCTACCACACATGGTTTGCTAAGCGGTGTCATGTCTGCACCTGGGATCCGAACTGGCGAACCCTGGGCCACCGAAGCAGGATTGCACACTTAACAGCTGCGCCATTGAGCCAGCCCCTGGAAAGCTGTTTTAATTGGCATTAACAAGCATCCAAATGGTGAGAGGAATCTAAAACTGCCTCTTTACAGAATACTGTCTCCAGATTGACTGAGAAAATTTCCAAATTAGAAAAGGGTCATAATACTCTTTCAGCTCCATCTCTTTCTCAATCCTTGCCTTCTAACCAACACCCAGCCCCCTCCCCTCATCTTCCCCCACTATGCTTCTCTGGCTGAGCCTCCTTTTATACCCTCGGGACTCTGAAGTCCCTCTTGATCCTCACATTAAACCCTCATCTCAAGCCCCTATCTCTGTGTTCCCCTTCACTTGTCGACTCTGCTTATTGCCCCCTATAACCCCTGGACAAAAGCTGAATTAAGAGTAATAACTAAAGAATTTACCAAGGTCTCAGAGGAACCCTATCAGGTGACCAAAGAATTTAATATTGTCATCCAAACTTAACACCCTGGTTTCTCTGACCTTTACCAATTAATTCACCTCCTGGTTGGTGAAGGCCAAGCCCAATACTGGATGCTAAAGCAGGATGGACTAATCTCATGGATGATTTTAATTGAGTCTTTCCAGCAAATAGGGACCCTGCCTATTAAATGGCAATAAAGTTACATGAAGTTATTCCCCAAGCCTCCCCTAAATCAAGTGATAGGAACAAATTTCAGGCTTGTACTCAAAAACCTGATAAACCTGTTCATGATCACAATAATAGGCTCCAGCTTATTTTTAAGGAAAATTCTGGGCTTCCTGTAAACACCAACTCCACTAAAATTGCCTTCAACTTAGAGTGACATCAGCAGCATAGCAGAGTGAGTTGTTCCCTCTGTCTCTCCCCTCTAAGTTACAACTAAACAGACATCCAATAACCAACAGAGGATTCCCTGCACAACACAACAGGATGCCTGAGAGATCCATGCAGCTATACACCTGAAGATGACTGGACTCCTGGGAAGCAGTGGGACTAGGGGAGCAGAGCCCTCCCCCTCCCTGTTGGCAGTGATCCAGGTCACAGATCCTCACACAGGAGCTGGTGCAACTCTGAGTGGAGGTGAGGGCAGCCTGCCCTGCAGACAAATGCTTTCAGAGTGGTAGCCTGACCTGCAGGTACCACCTAACATAGTGGCCCCACCTGTGAGAATGCTCCCCACTGAGTGGCAGCAGCTCAGCCCACACGAAAGGTGCCCCACCCACCTGAGCATGACTCACCTTCCCACCATGCAGCAGCCCAGCTGCAACCCAGCCACAACCCACCCACTGAGTGCAATGGCCCTGCCCACACAAGCACAACCCACTGAGTGGCTGTGGCCAGCCTGTCTGAATACAGAGTGGCCCGACTGGCACAACCAGGAGCAGATGGGGTGGGAAAAGAAAACACAGCCCCTACTGTGCCCCCAGCTGTGGCAGGTAGAATCTGCAACCAGATATTTCCACAGATGCGCTGGCAGAAGACCAATTCATCGAACACCATGAAGAACTATAATAACACTGCAGAACAGAAGGAAAATGACAACTCTCCAGAAATCAAACCTGAAGTCACAGAAGATTACAATCTAAATGACAGAGAATTCAAAATAGCTGTCATAGAGAAACTCAGTGAGTTACAAGAAAACACAGAAAGACAGTTCAATGAGCTCAGGAATAAAATTAATGAGAAGAAGGAATACTTCACCAAAGAGATTGAAGCCTTTAAAAAAAAAACATACAGAAATTCTGTATATGAAGAACACAATTAATGAAATAAAAAATAATGTAGAGGGGCCAGCCCAGTGATGTAGTGGTTAAGTTGGCATGCTCTGCTTCTGTGTCTGGGGTTGGTGAGTTCAGATCCCGAGTGTGGATGTACACTCTGCTCATCAAGTCATGCTGTGGCGGCATCTCCCACACAAAGACTGGTACAGAGGTTAGCTCAGGGCCAATCTTCCTCACACACAAGTGTAGAAAACATAAAAAATAAAGCAGACCTTATGGAGGATAGAATTAGTGATATACAAGTAAAAATCTAGAATCTTAAAAAAATGAAGAAATTGAGAAATATCTGACTCAATTAGGAAAAGCAACATAAGAATAATGGGTATCCCAGAGGGAGAAGAGAAGGAGAAAGGAGCAGAGAGCTTATTCAAAGAAGTAGTAACTGAGAACTTCCCAAACCTGGGGATGGAACTGGACTTACAAGTACATGAAGTCAATAGAACTCCCAATTACATCAATGCAAAAAGACCTTCTCTGAGGCATATAATATTAAAACTGTCAAAAGTCAAGGACAAAGAAAAAATATTAAGGGCAGCAAGAGAGAAGAAAATAACCTAAAAAGGAACCCCGATCAGGCTTTCAGCAGATTCCTGAGTAAAATTGCCCTCAACTCTATGTTTGTAAACGGCCTAAATATGACCTTTCCCTTCTCGTTAAAAGAAATAGAATGCAATGGGAAACACCTTCCACTCCTAATCCGGTCAACCTAGCTAACCAACTAGCCCAGACACTCGATGATACAGCCAGGAAGAATGCAACTCAAATTATGAATTTACAACTTCAGCAGTTGTCTGCCTCTTCCAATAAACCCTGGTAATCTAAACCCAGACCTACTAATAACCCTAAAAACGTTTGCAATTATTGTAAAAAGTTTGGACGGTGAAAGGGGAGCTGCCCTTGACTAAAACCCTGGGCCCTCAGCTTCTCCAATGGACTGAGGCTGCTCCAAGGGTAAACAAGGGGTTTTCCGATTTTACCTCTTAACCACCTTGGCCAAACCTCCATACTGATCAGAAATGATATTTTTACTATTTTAATTGACACTGGAGCAATCCTCTCTGTGCTCAACCCCACCAACCCCAGATGACCCCTTCCTCAGAGTACCGTAAAGATTCAACTGCTGGGTGTTTCTCATAAGCCTTAACAGCCTACCTGTCTCTCTCCCTGCCCTTTCAGCTGGGTCCTCTTCAGGATAATCATTCTTTTGCATTAGTCCACTCAGCTGCTGTTCACTTACTGGCAAAATTACTTTTTAGAAATTTACTTCTTAGAAAATTACTTCTTAGAAAAACACCAAACTGCCATTTCCTTTTCTCAAAACGGGGAATATTTCTCGAGGTTGAGTCAGTCCCCAGTTCAGCCAGCAGCATTGAAAATCCTTCAACACCCCTAACTGTTTTTGCCCTTAAATTATGAGGGAATCAGAGAGTATTGCCCTCTCTAAGCAAATTCCCAAGAAGCTCTGTTCTAAATCCGCAATGGATATAGGACAGATTCATTCAACAACCCCAATAAAAATTCAGGTTGATCCTGGAACCTCTCCCTAATATTAAACAATATTCTTTAAACCCTGAAGCCTTTGCAGAAATTAGGCCAATAAAAGGAGATACGGCTCAAGGTCTTTAATTTCCTGTACTAGTCCCTGTACTTCGCCCATCCTCCCTGAGAGGAACCTCATGGACAGACACATGGACGAGGATGGAGGTTTGTTCAGTACCTGGGAGCTATAGATAATATTGTCATTCCCTGGCCCCCTGTTGTTCCTAACCCCCATACTCTCCTGACCTATATTCCTGTGGAGAGTAAATTCTTTACTGTCTCTGATTCTTGCTGTGCCTTCTTCAGCATACCTGTAGACACTGAAACTCTGTTTTTATTTGCCTTTACCTGGGAGAGCCAACAACTGACTTGGACCGTTATGCTACAAGGCTAGACTAAGAGCCCTTCTCACTTTTCACAGATCTTTTTTTTTTTTAAAGATTTTTATTTTTCCTTTTTGTCCCTAAAGCCCCCAGTACATAGTTGTGGGTCCTTCTAGTTGTGGCTTGTGGCATGTGGGATGCCGCCTCGGCATAGCTTGATGAGCAGGGCCATGTCCGTGCCCAGGATCTGAACCAGGGAAACCCTGGGCCACGGGAGCGGAGCGCATGAACTTAACCACTCAGCCATGGGGCTGGCCCTTTTCACAGATCTTAAAGGCAGGTTTAACAGACGTAATTTTTTCACTTGGCTCAGCCCTTTTACAGTGTGTTGCTGACCTTCTGCTTTGCTTTCCTTCTAAGGAAGCGTGTGAACAGACAGCATTCACCTCCTTAAACTATTAGCAATCGAAGGCCACAAGGTCTCTAAAGAAAAACTTCCATTTGTTCAGACTTGAGTCAGATACTTAGGATATTAGAGTTCAGATCGGGGACTTCTCTTGGACCCTGAAAACCTTCAGAGCATTTTAGATTTCCCAAAACCACAAACTTAAAGACAATTTAAGGCATTCCTTGGCCTTGCAGGGTGTTGCAGGAACTGGATGCCGAATTTCTCCTTGATGGCCCCACCCCTATATACTTCACTAAAATCCGACATAAATGACCTCATAGACTGGGAAGAAACGGCCCATGTGGCTTTTTGCCAATTAAAGGAAGAGCTTCTTAGCCCACTCACATCAGGGCATCGTAATTTTCAACTCCCTTTCTTCCTCTTTACCCACGAAAGAAAAGGAAATGCCTTAGGCTCCTTACTCAAAAACATGGAGGACAACATATGCCCCCTGGCTATTGTAGCCCACAATTAGACCCTGTAGCTCGAGGACGCCCCCCAGGCTCAGGAGTGGTTGCAGCTGCAGGAGCCCTCTCTACATGCACTGAAGAAATAGTCTTGGGCTTACCTCTTAGCATCTATGCTCTCCATGTGGTAAAAGCTCTACCAACTGCCAGCACACTCAGCCTCTTTCTGCTGGTCGGCTCGCTTCTCAGATCACACTCTCCCTGTAATGGTCTTAATCCTCCCCCCCTTCCTCCCCTTCCACCCGAGGAAACGCTTCATGACTGTTTGTGACCAACTACTGACACCTAGACCTGATTTACAGGAAACTCCTATTATGAATGCTGGGCTTTCCTGGTTTACTGATGGTCCCTGTCTCAGAAATGATGAAGGAAAATATTGTGCTGTTACTACCCACCTTGATGCGGTTGGGGCAGGTCCACTGCCAGCAGCCACTGCAGCTCAACAAGCTGACCTGTGTGCTCCAACCAGTGCTGGGACTTTAGCAAAAGACAAAACTGCAAACATTTACACTGACGATCAAATGCCTTTGGAGTGGTTCAGGATTCGGGTATGCTATGGAAACAAAGGGGGTTTTTAAATGTCCAGAGGATCCCAACTTAAAAATGGGGCCTTAGTCAATGAATTACTAAATTCAACACGACTCCTTTCCACCCTGGCGAGTCTCTAAGTCTCCGGGAATTCTGAACAGGATGCAGACGAAAGGAAAGGGAATAATTTAGCTGATCAAGCAACAAAAACAGCTGCCTTAAATTCTGTTAAAATTAATGTCAATGCAAACCTTGAACATCTTCCAAAAGAAGATCTCAATCAGATCGTAAAGGATGCTTGATGCAGAGCACTTCACCAAGAAAAACTTTTCTGGACTGATGATGGTCGCATATTCAGCCCACTAACTAATATTTGGCAGGGCCCAAAGAACAAACCAGTAATACCAGAATCCATGAAAAAAACTTTTGCTTGACATGACCCATCAGATGACCCACTGGCCATCTGACAAACTAAGTTTTGTCAAACAATATCGGCGGCAAATACATCTAAGGCTGCTTGAGAAAGCCCAACTGACTTGAACGTAATCCAACCCAGGGAAATTTATGTCCATAATCCAACCCAGGGAAATCTGTTCAGACAGCCCCTTGTCATTTTGACCTATCTAAAGGACACGCTGAGTTATGGCAAATGGATTTTATCCAGTTGTCCCCCTCTCAGGGTTATAGATGTATCCTTGTAATGATTTGCATGTTTTCCCGCTAGGTAGAGACATTCACTTGTCAGCATGCCAGCACCACAGTTGGGGTGTTCCTTAAGAATTACATAGTGACAGAGGAACACATTTCACTGGCCATGTTATAAAACAGCTATGTGAAGTGTGGCCTTTACTGCAACGTTTCCACTGTGCTTATCATCTCCAAACTTTGGATTGGTAGAAAGAACAGATGGCTTAATTAAAACACAATTGGCAAAAATCATGGAAAACTTAAGTTAACCTGGCCAAAGGCACTTTCTCGGGTCCTCCTAATCTAAGGTTTGCCCCTTTGGGCAAACAGAAGCTTTCACCCTTTGAAATAATTACAGGCCGCCCTATGCTTTTAGCCTTATCTGCCTTTTTTTTTTTTTAAAGATTTTATTTTTTTCCTTTTTCTCCCCAAAGCCCCCGGTACATAGTTGTATATTCTTCGTTGTGGGTCCTTCTAGTTGTGGTATGTGGGACGCTGCCTCAGCGTGGTTTGATGAGCAGTGCCATGTCCCCGACCAGGATTCGAACCAAGGAAACACTGGGCCACCAGCAGCGGAGCTTAACCACTCGGCCACGGGGCCAGCCCCGTAGCCTGATCTGCCTTTGATATCCAATTAATTAAAGGAGACATGCCCCCTATTGTAAAAGAATAATTAAAGCCATTGGTAAGAATCATAGCCTTGTAGAACAGTCTTTGCACCGCGTGCTCCTGGGAGAGGAAGACATTTAAACTCCAAAACCTACAACCAGGTGATTATGTATATTGGAAAAGGCACCTCCAAAAGGTTGCTTTACAACCCAAGTGGGAAGGACCCTATCAGGTACTATTAACTAAGCCCTGTGCTGTCAAACTTAGAGGCATTGACCCTTGGATTCATGTTTCTCATTTAAAGAAAGTTCCTGCACTCAACTGGACTGTCAAACCAAGAGAAAATTTAAAATTAAAAATGATTAGGAAGTGAAGCAGATGCCATCTGATGTGGACAGCTAACCCAAGACTCTGGACTAGGTCTATATGACCCGTACCTTTATTCCACCTTTCAATTTGATCACTACAACTTTCTATTCAACCCTAAATTCCCTCCCTTTGTAACACACATTGTAATTGCACTGTTAAGTGCCAGACTTATTTTCGTTCTCCTTACATATTTTGATCAGTCTCTTCCTATCTCGAGAAAATATGGAAGGGCAACCATTTGTGATAATGATTATAGTTTCCTTTTTCTGCTTAATTTCTTCTTGGAAGGACAATTCCAATGTTTGCATATCCCAATCTCTTGCTTCTGGAGGAAACTTGACAAACTATTGAATTTGTCATCAGAGGACTCGCTCTGTACATGAATCTGGAGATTCTTCAGTACATTTAATTGCCATTCTTTCCACTATTCCTCCCCTAACTTCTTGTATTACTTGTACTGTTGAACCTTCATATCGGGCGAAGCTTACTTGGACTCCTCCTACATCTCCTTGCCTAACCAATCAAACCTCCAAGGACTTGAGGGTAATATGTGTAAAAATAAAAATTAAGACTACTTGATTTGGGGGCCGGCCCCATGGCCGAGTGGTTAAGTTCGTGCGCTCCGTTGCAGCGGCCCAGGGTTTTGCTAGTTCAGATCCTGGGCACGGACACAGCAGTGCTCATCAGGCCACATTGAGGCGGCGTCCCACATGCCACAACTAGAAGGACCTGCAACTAAAATATACAACTGTGTACAGGGGGGGTTTGGGGAGATAAAGCAGGAAAAAAAAAAGATTGGCAACAGTTGTTAGGTGGCAATCTTTAAAAAAAAAAAAGACTACCTGATTTCTGCCAATTTAATTATACTCTACCTGCAGATAACCTTATTAATTGCTCACACCCATCAAATCCTTGGTTTAGTCGATTTCATTATAATGACTCCATGATTCGTGCTCTCTTAGGATACGTTTCCACCTGTACTTGGCAGAAAGACCTATGGGGAACAGAGTGTTTAAATCCTTATCAAACTAGAGGTTATTATGCAGTTGTATTTTTTTTTAAAGATTTTATTTTTTTCCTTTTTCTCCCCAAAGCCCCCTGGTACATAGTTGTATATTCTTAGTTGTGGGTCCTTCTAGTTGTGGCATGTGGGACGCTGCCCCAGCGTGGCTCGATGAGCAATGCCATGTCCGCGCCCAGGATTCAAACCAACAAAACACTGGGCCGACTGCAGCGGAACGTGTGAACTTAACCACTCGGCCACGGCGCCAGCCCCATGCAGTTGGATTTTTGGTTACACCTATTTCATTATATGATCAGTCACAAACTCAGCATTGGGCATCACCTCTGAATCCACTTCACAGTCTGAAACGTGAAATCAGTTCCAC
Organism: Equus quagga; assembly: GCF_021613505.1. Classification (NCBI taxonomy): domain Eukaryota; kingdom Metazoa; phylum Chordata; class Mammalia; order Perissodactyla; family Equidae; genus Equus; species Equus quagga. The sequence continues at coordinate 85,285,310 of NC_060280.1, read as the reverse complement.
AAATACTCAGGGGTGTCCAACGCCCAGTGGTGCTGACCCCAGTAAAGCTGCCTGATGTGGAAGAATACTTTTTCCTTGGGTAGGCACTGCCATGAACGAGTATATGTTCAGAAATTTATCTAAAACCCTGGGGGATATTGCTAAATCTGTGGCTGAAGCAACAGCCACCCAAGATAAATCTTTGGATTCCCTCGCTCCAGTTGTATTAGATAACAGAATTGCTCTTGAGTACCTCCTAGCTGAACAAGGTGGGGTTTATTCTGTGATAAACGACTTTTGTACACTTGGCTAAACAACTCTCACAAAGTAGAAACTAAACAAAATCTGAGCACAGGCCAAACAATTAAATGCTGTGCCCACTGGCACCCCATGGTTCTTTGATCTTTTCAGCTGGCAACTCTCAGGAATCGCCTCCTGGCTCAGACCTATGCTCCAATTTGGACTCAGCATTTTGTTTATTATTATAGGAATTGTCACTATTGTAAAACTTTCTCTTCTGCATAGCTTGATGTTATAAAAACACCACTTGGGTAATGGTCATTCAATGCTTTGAAATGATTCCTAAGGCCTATGAGCCTTCGTCTGAGAAACTTCAAGGAACTACAATGTTTGCCCTTAAAGGAACTTGAGGATAATACTTTGCTCTGCTCTGGTGCTCCTGTGGCTCAAATGTGGCATAAGGCTTTTAATGAAATCGCTGTCCCTCCTATGTGGGATACGACATACCAGGAATGAGCCTTCCTAGTGACAAGGGATCAGTGATGCTTTTCAGTGATGGACCAGCAACACCTTCAAAGAAAGATCTGGATGGAAAGGAGAAAATGTCAAAATTGACTTTAGTGGGTCCATTTTAAGATGGAGTTGGAGCTGCCTTTCCAGAGAAACTGCCTTGCTGTCTTGAACCTTGGCCTGAGCCAAACCTAAAACCACCACTGTTTTTCAACTAATTGTTTGAGAAGTTAACAGAGAAAGGAACATCTGATTATAAGACTGAAAATTTTGGGCTTTCTGTTTGCAGATAGGGTCAGTCACCAATTATGTATAGCCAGGGACAACTTACCTTATTAACACCCATAGAAATTGATTTTCCTTTTATCTCTTTCTTTTTTTCCCTAAAGATTGGCACCTGAGCTAACAACTGTTGCCAATCTCTTTTTTTTCTTTCTGCTTTTTCTCCCCAACCCCCCCCCCCAGTACATAGTTGTATATATTTTAGTTGTGGGTCCCCCTAGTTGTGGCATGTGGGACGCCGCCTCAACGTGGCCTGATGAGCGGTGCCACGTCGGCGCCGAGGATCGCAACCAGCGAAACCCTGGGGCACCGTAGGGGAGCGTGGGAACTTAACCACTCGGCCGGGCCGGCCCCTATCTCTTCTTTTTATATAATAATCCCCTTCCTTCTCTCATAAAAACTTTTTGCTTTCAACCTTTGTAAGTGGGACACTATTTGGGCTTCTGCCTGAAGCTATGCTCCCGGAATTGCAATTCTTTGATCCGAAATAAACTCTCTGCCTCTTAAACTGGTTTCTTTTTTCAAATGTTGACATCTTGAAGTCTTAGGCCAAGCCGTTGATGCCTGGAGGACACAAGACACTTGTACCAATCACGTCTGGCGTGGGTCACTCTCTTGTCTGTACTTCATCTGGAATCGAATCAGGAATTCCCTTGGCATACCTGTGACCACACAAACCAAAGAATCTGCAGGAAGACAACGGAATCAGCCCCAGGCCAGGAAGCAGTTCTGTTTAAATGCAAAGGTTCCAGATAAGGACAAGTTGCCGCCCAGAGGCGGAAGGTGGGTCGGCCCAGCCACGCGTCCTCCTGCTGGCTGTCACTCAGACACTAGGGGGTGTGGCATTGGGAACTGTCCAATCAGGGGCTCCGCTGGGGCTGGTGGGTGGGGCGACGCACCGCACTGGCGTGGACGTCCCTTCTCGCTCCAGCTGCGCGTGTTTAGGTGTCGCCTGCCATTAACGGTCCCTGTTGCTCTGCTGCAGCCTCTGTCACCCTGTGACCTGCACTGGCCGTGGGGCTCGTAGGAAGGACTCGGGGGCCCCAGGAGCCCTAGAAATGGTGAGTGTGCAGTCCCGGGGTGAGGATGCGGGAGGAGGGGCTGGTGGGAAGCGGCGGGGCGGGCCCGGCCTCCAGCGGTCCCCTCCGGGGTCTGCAGCCCCGAGTCCGCGGTGGCGCCGCTCGGCCCTCAGGCCCCTCCGGCCGCAGCGTGGGGGCGGGGCCGGCAGCCGGGCCCCGGGCGTCCTGTGGTCCCTGCGCGCGGCGACTTGGGCCGGAGCGTCTCTGGGCCGCTGTGCACCCGCAGCCCCGCGTGTCCCAGACGGTGCGGGGCCCGCGGGAGGGTCCGCAGGACAGTCGGGCCTCGGTCTCCGGCGTCCGTGCGCGGAGGGACTGTGGTCTGTGGGGTCTCCATGGCCTCCTTTCTCCTCGGAGGGGACCCGTTTTCTCATGAGTTTTCTAAATGTTTGGGGAGCAGAGTCTTAAAGCCACGACCCTGTCCCCCCAGCTCTTCCAGGACCGACAATAAATCCCTGAATTTCCAGATCCTTCCTGGCACTCCCCTCCCCGATTCACAGCATCGTCGACAGTTTGTCCAATGGAGTGCATTTCAAATAGACCTAATATTTTATGGTTTACCCTTTTTCCACCGAGCCGTGGATGGCTCTTTTTTAAAGATTTACTTTTTGTCTGTTGATGTTTTACATGAGAGGGAAGCCGAGATTAACTACCTGGAAGCACCTTGTATGAATTCCTTCCGCCTCTCCTCCCAGGAGGTGTCCTGGGCACAGACATGTAATTGTCAGTCCTTTGGGTGGAATTTCCTCTTTGGAAATTTTCCTGGGTGATCTGTCCTGTCAGCGCTGCCCCTACCTGGGTTTGTCACTCTGAAAAGATGTATTGACTTATTTAGTCTCCGTTTTTCAATAGGGACAAAATGTATTTAATTAATAGAGCTTGAAAGGCGGTATAAAGTATTTCCAAAGAGAGTTGAGTTTCAAAAAAAATAAAATATTACAGTATTACATTCCGTTTATTAAGAATTTTTGTTTCACTTTTTTCTTCCCGAGTATGTGTAGTAAGTTTCTGAGGACTCTTCTTTACTTTTGGGTGATTTCAAATGAAATTCCAGGGTTTAGACTTGCAGACCGGAAATGTTCAAGTATGATTATTTACAAAACAAAGTCTTGCCATGAAAATAATTGACATCTTTTTTTCTGAAAGGAATAGATATTTGGGGTTTTCTGGTTGAGCTAGTAAAAGTGACTTACACTTTTCTTCTCTCCTTAACACAGAAACACTGGGTTTGAGTGATTTTGCTGAATTTTTCAAACACTGGGTCTGTGTATTTGAAGTATCAGTCGTGTCCCAGAGCATCTCCAGTAGGAGCAGAGGCCTGAGGGCAGTGAGTCTAAGCTAAGGCCCCCTTGAGCCTGCAGAGGGAAGGCCTTGAAGGCCCAGTTGTCCTTCCTGGGGAGCCTCCCCCTGCAGCTGTCCTACTGCTCACACCCCCATGGAAGGAGCCCTTATCCAGAGAGGAGCTGCAGAGCCCTGGAAAGCTGGGGGTGCACGTGCTCATGGGGTGGGGAGTGACGCCCTTTCTGAGGTTGTGGTTCCTTAGGCCTGGACATTTTAAATGTTATGTTTGAGTTTTGCACCCATACTGTAGGTGCACTGAGAGTGTAATCTGTGCACGTTGAGAAAGTCTGTGAAGATCAGGTGTTCTGTCCTGTAGACAAAGGGTTCGTGAATTTGGAGTTCATGTGGGTCAGAAGCTTAGACTGAATCCGGCTGAGAGTTTCCTCACTTGTGAGGATGGGAGCCTGGGGGAGGCAGTGCCTCCATGCTCACAGGAGTGGGAGGGTGTGTGGGGCTCCCAGAGTGCATTCCTGTGGCTGCTCAGGGATCCCCACCCTCCTTCATCAGGGACTGACCCTCTCCAGGGGTTCTGTCTCAACTGGGAGTGTCTAGACCACAAGTCTGGGAATATGTTTAACTTTCTGAGTGTGGATTTTCCTTCTGAACTGCAGGCAAGCAGGCTGCTTCTTTGAGCTGAGTGGAATATTCGTGTTTCTGTCCTTGGATTCCTTTATCAATTGAAGTTGTAGCCCTTTGGTTCTAGTTTCCATTAGCACTTGGGGTTTTAAATGTAAGTTGATTGACAGATACTACGTGAATACGGCAAAAAAAATTGTGGAACCAAATAGAGTTTTTGTTCCATTTAGGCACGAGAACCTCAAGATGTGAGATGAGTATATTTAAGTTCTCAGGTCCATTTTCCATTTTTTGGTCGGTTTTTGTATGTTCCTTACTATAGAGAACTTTGACATTTAAAAGGCTGTACTATTCCTAAGACAGATGAATTCCTCTTTTAATGGTTGTGGGGAAAAAAGCATGTGAATTTCTGTTTTCATTGATATGGGGAAAACACCTCAAAGCTTATGTAAACCTCTCAGATTCCTGGTACAGTTAAAGGCTTGATTGCAAACTTCTAAAGTATTATAGTATGCTACTCATTCCTGAAAATATCTTCAATGTTTTCTATAATGCAGGACAAACTATAATGCCCCTTATCCTTTTAATTAGAAATGGATTTTTCAGTTTTCTTTTTTTATGGTTTGCAATTTTATATCTGTTACTGTTTAAAGGATCAAATCTTGGAGTGGTTTCCTATGTAGAAAAGTAAAAATTAAATTAATTTTAAAATGCCAAAGTTAATTAAAAATAATACACAACTAGAAGGACCCACAACTAAAATATACAACTGTGTACTGGGGGGATTTGAGGAACAAGAGCAAAAAAAAAAAAAAAAGTGGCAACAGTTGTTAGATCAGGTGCCAATCTTTTAAAAAATGATAATGATGATGATCAAGCATAGGAATATGGTGTATATAAATTCCTCTCCTTATTTTAAGTAAATAAAATAAGTAATGCATGAGAAGGTTGAAAAATTCCGAAGAGAGGAAAGAAACTCCCTTAAGGAGACTCCCCGCCTGCTCGTCCTGCCCCGCTCCTCTGCTCTGACTCCAGCCTCCCTCTCATGACCAGTGTTGCCCACTGCTTCATCATCCTGTTAGTGTTTCTTTATGTAAAAACAAGCCAGTGTGAATGCCTGTTTTCCTTACCCTGTGTTTGTTTTTGTAATGAGTGGCCAGGGTCCATGTATTTGCTGTTTGACTACTGAACCCTTAAGCCTCGCCCTCCCTTTTCCCCGGGCCTTCTTCCCTGGACAGGCTGATGAGAAAGCCTGGAGGCTCCTGCACTGTGGGCTGCTGCTTGCTGGGCAGCTTCTCCTGGGCGCTGTGCTGCCCTGTGTTGCACTGTTGACCCCACCAAGCCTTGGTTCTGTGTACAGAGGACCCCAAGTTGGCGGTTTTGGTAACTCCTTGTCCTTTGGGAGCAGGAGTATGAGAAAGGGCCCTCATCACAGTGGTCCTGAGTTAGTGTCTTCGCTGGAATCTATCTGTTTAGAGTGAAGGAGTGACTGAGGCTGGGGTTGCCCCAACATTAGCAGGGAATCTTGGGAGGTACGAGGGAGACTATACCCTATGAATGAAGTGAGCCCATCAGATGGTCACTCCTTAAAGAGCAGTTATTTCAGAGAGAAAGAAGACACGGGGAAAGGCAGCCAGTAGGTAGCAAGATTCCAGAGGGCTCACCAGGACCCCTAAGTAACTCTGTGGCTGCCCCTGCATCTATTGCAACAAAGGTCCTGACCCTCTGGGTTAGAGTGGAGAACACCCACAGTCTGAGTTTGTCACAGCAAAGGGATTAGTTCAAGCCCAACTTAAACCTGGGTTCCTTACACTTTATAAAGCGACCACTTGTCACGGAGGAGGCCTCTGACCCTGATGGCAGTGATGTGAGGCTCTCTGGAGGAGGGCCTTAAGTTGTCCATAGGCTCCTGATGAAGAAACTGCCCCACGTCCCACACTGTATGCCAGTAGAGCTGCTATTGTCACCAGGTACTGGGATCTCTTGAAAATAGAGGCTCTCACAGAACTGAACATGTGAGCCTCTACCGAGGTGCCTGTTATGCCTTTGGCCCTGGAGACAGCACCCTGCCAGCTCAGCCCAGCTACTGACACTTACTTTTCATATGATGGAGCCTAACCTTGGCCCTGCAGCTTATGCCACCTGCAGGAGGGATGGCCTTTCTTCAGTTCCTTGAAAGATGCTAGGGTGCTGGAGGAGGTCACCCCTCTCTCAGACACCTTGGTTCCCTGGGTAGTTCCTTGGGATTAACTGACTGCACAGCACTGGGGCGTGCATAGACTTTAAGGATAGTACACATTTGTACATGACGGAGCTCAGTGGAGAGTTGCTGCTCTTCATCCTTTAACTGGGATGTCCCTGATGAACTAAACCCAATGGTCACCACAGCTAACCAAACATCAGGCAGTGATCTTACTGCTGACCAAAAATTGGCCTCATCTGCATATTTTTACAGACTAGTAAACTATTGGGGCTGGCCCCATGGCCAAGAGGTTGGGTTCACATGCTCTGCTGTGGCAGCCCAGGGTTTCACCTGTTCGGATCCTGGGCGTGGACATGGCACTGCTTGTCAGGCCATGCTGAGGTGGCATCCCACATGCCACAACTGGAAGGACCCACAACTAAAATATACAACTAGATACTAGGGGGATTTGGGGAGAAAAAGGAAAAAAAAAAAAAAAGATTGGCAACAGTTGTTATTTCAGGTGCCAATCTTTAAAAAAAAAAACAAAACTATTATCTAAGAATTGCCCCTTGTCTGTACATTGCTAGGTCTACAATACAAGGACCCACCAGGACACTCGTCATCCTCCTTGGAGTTCGACACTACCGATAGTGACGTTGGCCCTTCTCAGAGGATACCAGTGCCATGCTCTCCAACAAGGCATTCGATGGAAGGTTCCCCTCCCTTACGGGTCTCAGGCTCATAGAGCACCAGACTGGCTTAGTGAGATCAGTTGAATGAAAGATGAACCGTTTCAGTCATTAGTTAGTCATGAGGGATGAATTGTAATGAGTCCATCTTCATCTTTTTTTTCTATAGACTTCTGTTTTTTAGAGCAGTTTTAGGTTTACAGAAAAATTGATCAGAATTTACAGAGAGTTCCCACATAACCCTCTCGTTGCATCCACACAGTGTGTACTCTTTTTCACACTTTGTACTACTGTGATCCATTTGTTACAGTTTCTGAACCCATGTTGATAAATTACTGTGCACAGTGCACATTGGCATTGACTCTGTGTTATACGGTGTATGGGTTTTGGCAAATGTATAATGACACGTGTCCATCATTTCATCGGATGGATTTACCTGGTTGTGTATTTGCCTCCTTAAGGACGTCCATCTATCTTAATGCTAACTCTTGCCAATTATGGATAAGGCACCTGCTAACACTCATGTGTAGGTTTTGTGTGAACATAAGATTTCAACTCATTTGGGAAAATACCAGGGAGTGTGATTGCTGGATCCTACTCCATGCAGTAAGAGTGTATTTTGTTTTAAAAGAAAGTTCCTGTCTTCCGTTGTAGGAGCACCAAATTCCATTCCCACCAGCAATGAATGCGGATTGTCTGTAGGTTCATATCTTCACCAGAATTTGATGTTCAAAGTGTTTTGAATTTTAGCCATTTAATAAGTGTGTAGTGATACGTCATTGTTTTATTTGCAATTTCCTAATGAAATTTGATGTGGAGCATGTTTTCATATCGCCTGATTCTCATCTGTGTATCTTCTTTGCTGGGCTGTCCAAATCTTTTGCCGATTTTTAATTGGGTTGTTTGTCTTAGGGTTGAGTTTTGAGAGTTCTTTGTGTATTTTGGATACCAGTCATTTATCAGATACGTGTTTTGCACAGATTTTCTCCTACTCTGTGACTTGTCTTTTCCTTCTCAACATTTTCCGAGAGCAGGAGTTTTTTATTTTAATGAAATGATATTATGTTTTTTCTTTTTCAGACTTTGCTTTTTTTGTTGTATCTAAAAATTCATCACCAAACCCAAGATCACCTAGATTTCCTCCTATATTATCTTCTAGGAGTTTATTAATTTTGCGCTTTACACTTAGATCTATGATTTAATTTTTGTGAAAGGTGTGAGGCCTGTGTCTGCATTTGTTTTGTGTGTGTGCATGCGGATGTGTGTGCATGTGGATATCCGTTATTTCCAGCACTATTTGTTTAAAAGACTTTTCTTTTACCATTGAAGTGCCTTTCCTCCTCTGTGAAGTATCGGTTGACTCTATTTGTGTGGGTTTAGAGGGAAGGAGTTGATGTCTGTACCCTTCAACCTTGCTATACTTTCTTATTAATTTCCGGAGTTCTCTCTGTTGTTGTGAATTCTTTCTGCTGTTTCACAGAGACAAACACGTCATATGGAACAGATGTCATGAATTTAGCTACAGGATTCACAAAGATGTTCTTTTTCAAGAAGCAGAAGTTCCCTGGTATTACTAGTTTGTTATCATAAATAGGTGCTGGATTTTATCAAATCCTTTTTTATTTTCATTTCCCCCTCCTTTTCTCTCTGATGTTAGTAATTTGTCTTCTGTCTTTTCTTTATCTTGACTAGATGTTAATCAATTTTATTAGTCTTGTCAAAGAACCAGCTTTTTTGTGTTTTAATTTTCTCCATTGATTTCCCACAATGACATTGATTTCTAATTTTATTGTTTCTTTAATTGTGTTTACTTTGGGTTTAATGTTTTTTTAACATAATTGTTTACTTTTTTAATTTTTTGGGGGCGGGTGAGGAAGATTGGCCCTAAGCTAATGTCTGTGCCTGAGCCTCTTGAGGAAGATTGTCCCTGAGCTAACGCCTGTGGCAGTCTTACTCTATTTCCCGTATGTGGCACAGCGCCACAGCATGGCTTGATGTGGTGTGTAGGTCCATGCCCAGGATCCGAACCCACAAACCCCAGGCTGCCGAAGCAGAGCACACAAACTTAATCACTACGCCACTGGGCCAGCCCACTTTGGGTTTAATTTGCTCTTCTTTTCATTGATTCCTAAGGTAAATGCTTACATTATTGATCCCAGATCTTTGTTTTTTCCAGTGTATTTGTTCCATGTCATGAACTTCTCTCCAGGCACTGCTTTTTTTGCACCCCTGAACTTTTGATGTGTTGTCTTTTCCTTTTATTTAGGTCAAAATAATTTTTCATTTCTCTTAGAACTATGTCTTTGATCCTCTGTATTATTTAGAAGTGTGTTGTTGAATCTCTACGTATTAGGGTTTTTCCAACTATCTTAAGTTATTGATTTCTAGATAAATTCCTGCATGATGTGAGAGCATATTTTGTATATCTGTTCTTTCAAATTTAAGGTGTGCTGTGTGTCCTAGAATGTGGTTTGTCTTGGGGAATGTTTCATGTGAACTTGAGAAGAATTCATATTCTGCTGTTGTATGAAGTATTCCATAGATTACAGTGAAATCCCGTTGTTTCATAGTGCTGTTCAGTTCACCTCTGTCCTTGCTCATTTCCTGCCCACTGGAATTTATAATTCATGGTAAGGGGGTGTTGAATTCTACAGCTGTAACACTGGATTCATCTATTTCTCCTTGCATTCTGTCAGTTTTGTCATGTGTTTTGCTCCTCTGTTGTTATGCAGGTGCACATGAGGGACTGCTGTGCCTTCTTGGAGAACAGACCCCTTTATCAGTATCTAATGCCCGTCTCTATCTCTCAGTTTTCCTTGGTTTGGAATCTGCATTGCCTATAACTCATATGCCTGTAGCAGCTTGCTTTTTTTTTTTTTTAAAGATTTTTTTTTTTTTCCTTTTTCTCCCCAAAGCCCCCCGGTACATAGTTGTATATGCTTCATTGTGGGTCCTTCTAGTTGTGGCACATGGGATGCTGCCTCAGCGTGGTTTGATGAGCAGTGCCATGTCTGCGCCCAGGATTCGAACCAACGAAACACTGGGCCCCCTGTAGCGGAGCGCTCGAACTTAACCACTCGGCCACGGGGCCAGCCCCTGTGGCAGCTTTCTTTTGATTAGTGTTGGCATGGTCTATTTTTCTCCATCCCATTACCCTTCATCTATCTGTGTCTTTATATTGAAAGTGGGTTTCTTGTAGACAATATATAACTCTGTTTTTTAAAAATCGGGTGTTACTGTATCTCTCAGTTGTATTGAGCCCACTGATGATTAAAGTAGTTATTGTACAGTTGGATTAGTATTTACAAATCTTATCCTGTTTCCCATTTTTACCCTTGTTGTTTCTTTTTGTCGTCCACCTTTTTTCCGCCTTTTCCAGCTTTAATTGAGCACTTTATCTGATTCTTTTTTTTCTTCTCTCAGCATACCAATTACACATTTTTTAAAATTTTAATTAATTTATTTTGAGGAAGATTAGCCCTGAGCTAACAACTGCTGCAATCCTCCTCTTTTTGCTGAGGAAGACTGGCTCTGAGCTAACATCCATGCCCATCTTCCTCTATATGTGGGATGCCTACCCCAGCATGGCTTGTCAAGCAGTGTCATGTCTGCACCCGGGATCTGAACTGGCCAACCCCAGGCCACTGAAGTGGAACGCGAGCACTTAACCGCTGCGCCACTGGGCCAGCCCCCTAATATTATTTTAAACAAAGTATCATCTGTTACATTAATTATGATAAGAAATACAAAAGATATTTTACCTTCATTTATTTCTTTTCTGATCCTCCACCTTCATCATTTATATTCTTTCTGATGAAATTTTGAATGTTTCTTTCAGAGTAGGTGTACGCATGACAAATTCTCTTAATTTTTGTCTCAGAAGGTTCTTATTTTGCCTTTGTTTTTGAAAGATAATTTTGCCTAACAGAATTCTAGGAGAGTATTCTTTTCTTTCACAACTTGAAATATTTCACTCCACTCTCTTCTTGCTTGCATGGTTTCTGAAAAGAAGTGCAATTCAATTCTAATCTTTGTTTCTCTACACCTAAGGTGTTTTCCCCTCTGGCTTCTTTCAATGCATTCTCTGTCTTTGATTTTTCTCTAGGTTGAATGTGATATCCTGGGTGTGCACATTTGTAGTTTATCATGTTTAGTGTTCTCTGAGCTTTCTGGATGTGCACTGTGCTGGCCATCATTAATTTTACGTTATTTTGATCTTATTACTTCACTTGGTTCTTCTGTTTCTTTCTGTCTGTCTTTTCCTTCAGGTATCCCATGATGTGTTTCTGTTTAAAGAAGGTTCTCCAAGGGTTCAGAGATATTGTGTTCTGTCTTTTTTGTCTTTGCATTAGACTCTGGTGAAATAGATTTTTGGGGGCTACAGGCCATGTTAAGAACAGAATATGTGGGGCATGTTTCAAAATGCTATGTTTATTTTCTCTTTTCAAATTTTGAAGACACCGAGTTGCTCTGTGACCTAAATGCTCTCATGGATCTAAGAGGAGATGTTCATTTCAAGTTTTTTTCACTTTTTTTCTTGTGAGATCAGGAATGACAGCTTATAAGTTACTTATATACCAGACCAGAAACCAGAAGTTTCTGACTCCAATTTTTGATGATTGACTGCTGACAGCTTTGGAGCTTCATTCCTCCTTCCCATGGGACCCACATCAATCCAAGGTGATAAGAGAGTCTCAGAGCTTCCTCCTTGGATGGTTGCACAAGATTGAATCTATGCAAACTCCTGCCTTTGTGTGTGAACTCTTACCCTGGTGCACTCTATAACCTCAAAAAAAAAAGAAAAAAAAACAAAAGAACAAGTCCATGCATCTTTCCTTGCCCTCTCATGCTATTTCATACCCGCTTGAGAGGCCAGCCTTACTCTCCCCAGAGACATCAATTATGGAAGTAATAACCCCTTTCATTCCCTATTGGCAGTGTGTGGTGCCATCAGCTAACGGATTCTTACGCTCAGAGGTTGAGCTGTCATGCTCCTTTATTCCATGGGGGAACTTGGAAATGACAAATGAGGGGAAGGCAGCCTCTGGAATGGCTGGTTGGGAAAGACATCCTTTTGAAGTAGGAGAATGGAGATTTTGTGTTCTTTTGAAGGAAAGTGCTGCTGACACCTTTATGTATCTTATAATCATGGGCAAGTTCACCATCAAACCATTGTGGACTTCAGTGAACTCCCCTGCAATCTGCAGCTCTTCACTTATTCCCCAAGGGCAGCAAGGCCCAGGGCCCAGTGTTAGGGTTGGCCTGGAAAGAGCTCTTTTGGCACATTACTGTCTCACTGTCTGTTCTAACAATTGGCTGAAAGCTGTCCTGAGGCACGTGAATATAGGGATTTTATGGTCTAAGTTGTCATGTCTTCTTCCTCATGTCTGAGCTCTAAGTTCCAGATAACTTTTTAGCCCAATCAAATTGGACAGAGAGAGAAAGGAAGAATTGAGTCTGCGATAAATATTATACAAGTTAAAAGAAAACTGTTCCACAAGAATATTTATATTCAGGGGCTGGCCCCATGGCTGAGTGGTTAAGTTCACGTGCTCTGCTGCAGTCGGCCCAGTATTTCGTTGGTTCGAATCCTGGGCGGGGACATGGCACTGCTCATCAAACCACGCTGAGGCAGCATCCCACATGCCACAACTAGAAGGACCCACAACGAAGAATATACAACTATGTACTGGGGGGCTTTGGGGAGAAAAAGGAAAAAATAAAATCTTAAAAAAAAAAAGAATATTTATATTCAGCCAACTACACCTGATTACTTTAATGGTCTGGAGGACTGTAGGATGATATGTCCAGCTGAACCTTGTTAAAAGTTTGCTTTCCACAGGTCACCTGGACTCTCATGTTTGGTGAGAGAATAGAAGAAAAACCTTCCAGTTTCTCACTACGTTATTTCTTACAATCTCATGCAGATTTGACCTTCTGCCTCATGGAGTGCTTTAACTGGTGGGTAATAAGGAAGAACATGAAAGAATTTTTCTCACAAGGAATTGATGGTCTTAAAATGATAATATTTGGGGGCCGGCCCCATGGCCAAGTGATTAAGTTCGAGCACTCCACTTCGGCAGCCCAGGGTTTCACTGGTTCAGATCCTGGGTGTGGACATGGCACCACACATCAAGCCATGCTGAGGCGGCATCCCACATAGCATGACCAGAGGGACCTACAACTAGAATATACAACTCTGTACTGAGGGACTTTGGGGAGAAGAAAAGAAGGGAAAAAAAAAAGATTGGCAACTAATGTTAGTTCAGGTGCCAATCTTAAAAAAAAAAAAAAAGATAATATTTCTTTCATTTGCATAGCATATCTGTTATTTTCCAACATGCTCTGGAATCTGAATTAGCGATAAATAAGATGTAATGTGCTCACAGTAAAAATGTGTAATAAATTTCCATGTGTTCATGATGCTGTTAAATTTATGAAGAAGTGTGGACAGAGAGTGAGTTTCTGATGATCAAGTCATAGAATAAATGTTTGGAGGTGACAGAATCATACATAACCTTCCTGTAAATGGAGTATAGATGTCCATTGCTATCAGTGTCATGCTTCCTACTCTACACATATCTGTGATGTTTTAGGAGTCAGTGGTCATTGAGGACGTGGCTGTGAACTTCACCCCAGAGGAGTGGACTTTACTGGATCCCTCACAGAAGAAACTCTACAGAGATGTGATGCGAGAAACCTTCAGGAACCTGGCCTCAGTAGGTGAGGATGACAACTTCCCTTCAGTTTGTCAATTAAAGAACAAGTGTTTCTGGGCCATAAGCATTGTTCTAAGATGTGGAATGTGGAAAGGGAGGACTTTGGTAAATAAACTAGGCATGGTCATAGCTCATCGTGGACCAAGGATGTAATAATTTTTGTATAATTTCTCATATTTTGGAGTTATTTTTCTGGATCTGCATTTTAGGAAAAAAATGGGAAGATCGTGACATTGAAGATTCAGATGAAAATCGGAGGAGAATACTAAAGTGAGTCACACTCATAATGGAAAGCAGTATTTCATGTGAGCATCCTGACATGTTAGAAAATTTTAAAAAGAAGCAAACAAAACAACCCCTGCTTCACATTTATTTCTCAGAATATTTTCACCAAATTACTCTCTGAAATGTGACAGATGTTCAGTGTTTGCAAAATATTTCACTTGGGAACAGTGTTAATAATTATATATATACATGAACATCGCTGTTTTGACAATAGCAAGGGTGAAGTCCTCTTGCAGAGCATTCAGTATCTTCAATTTCAAACACTTCAGATAAGGTAGAAAACCTACACTTTTGCTATAAGTCATAAAAATGTAGTCCAAATATTTTACTAATACATATAAAATCATTACTAATATGTTTCTTGTTTTTTACAGAAGTTATACAGTAGAGAGAGTCTGTGAAAGTGAAGAGGGTAGTCAATGTGGAGAAAATTTCAGCCTTATTCCAAAGCTCAATCTGAACAAGAAAACTCTTACTGGAGTAAAACCATGTGAATGCAGTGTGTGTGGAAAAATCTTCATGAGTCATTCATCCCTTAGTAGGCACATTAGATGTCATACTGGTTACAAACCATATGAGTATCAAAAATATGGAGAGAAACCATATAAATGTAAGGAATGTGGGAAAGCCTTCAGTTATTTCCAATATTTTAAAAAGCATGAAAGAAATCACAATAGAGAGAAAACCTATAAATGTAGGGAATGTAGGAAAGTCTTTATGTGGCTCACGACTCTTCGAAGACACATGATAACAGCACACACTGGAGATGCTCCCTATACCTGTAAGGAATGTGGGAAAGCCTTCATTTGTTCAAGTTCACTTAGAATACATGAAAGAATTCATACTGGAGAGAAACCCTATCAATGTAAACAATGTGGAAAAGCCTATAGATATCACCAAACTTTTCAAATGCATGAAAGGACTCACACAGGAGAGAAACCCTATGAATGTAAAAAATGTGGTAAAGCCTTCAATTATCCCAGTTCTCTTCGAAACCATGAAAGAACTCACACTCGGGAGAAACCTTATGAGTGTGGGAAAGCCTGTACTGCTCTCTCAAACCTTCAAGTACACATGATCACTCACGCTGGAGACGGACCTTATAAATGTAAGGAATGTGGGAAAACTTTCATTTCTCCCAGTTCATTTCAATTACATGAAAGGAGTCACACAGGAGAGAAACCCTATGAATGTAAGCGATGTGGTAAAACCTTTAGATATTACCCTTCCTTCCAAAAACATGAAAGAAGTCATACTGGAGAGAAACCCTATGAATGTAAGGAATGTGGGAAAGCCTTTATTTGTCACAGAAACTTTCGAAGACACATGAGAATGCATACTGGAGAGACACCATATAAATGTGAAAAATGTGGGAAAGCCTTCAATCATCGCAGTTACTTCCGAAGGCATGAAAGGACTCACTGGATAAAACCTCTTGAATATAAGCAGGGTAGGAAAGACTTCAGTTAACCCACATCCTTACATGTGAAAACTCCCATGGAAAAGAAATGAAAATATAAGTAACTTGAGAAAGCTTGATGGAAATTAATCCATGTGTAATGTTCCAGAAAACTCTGAACATGAAAGACTTCCTATAAAGTCTTTTAAATATAAACTTATAAATAAATTGTGTTTTCTAAGCCTCTTTCTCAAAGTGCACCATTGAACTGTGGATTTCTACTACTTTCAGAAATGAATAGTGAGGTGAGATAATTCTGCAAATTGTTTTTCAACAATACTACAAAAGATTAATAAGTAGTGCCTTTTCCTTAAATTGGTTAATACTTTTCCCTTTCTTCTTTGAAGCCTTTTGGATCTATGGGTGAATTGAAGTGTATTTCTAACATACAATTAAATTTAATATTTTTATAATGTTTTATTTGTTCTGTATTAAGGAGCCATTGAAAAATGAGAGTTTGGTATTTGTTGGGATTTTCCTACTGGCCTGTGATAGTTCCTGGATATCCCTAATTCATTATATACATTCTACCTTTCTTACTGAGAAAGCTCCTTTTTTGGGATAAAGGTTATAAATACCTTTTTTTCATTTTCTATACTAATAAATAGTTAGAAAAAATTTTTATGTATGGCAAGTTTATGAAACGAGTGTACTTTCATGTGAATTATTCACATTTGGGCCTTTGCTTTTTGTCCTTCCTTCTGACTGGTATTGGGTGAATAGACTTTGAGTTGAGAGAGACCTGATAGGGCAACAAAATCTAGAGCTAGCGATAGTCCCTCTATGGATAATGTTAGGGACTAGATTTTCCACAATCCATCCCCTTTATGGTTCCATGTTAGCATTCACCAGTACCCTCACTTGCATGCAATTTAGAAGGTGGAAGCAAACAAGGCATCTGTCAGATTTTGGAGCCACCATATAGAGAGATGGATATGTGGGAGCTTTGAGGACACACAACAACAAGGGACTGCATATATGATGGTGGTCCTGTAAGATTAGTACCAATCGCTTGGGTGTGTAGTAGGCTTTACCATCTAGGTTTGTGTAAGTACACTGTGATGTTTGTGTAAGTACACTGTGATATTTCACAACAGTGAAATAACCTAACAATGCATTTCTCAGAACTTATCCCTGTTGTTACATGACTCTCTTTTTGTAAGCCCTGCTGTGTCCACCAGGAAGCTTATTCCGAGTATTGTGGTTGGGAGTATTCTCTGATGCCCCTCTTCTCTAGATGATATCCATATAAAGTCTAATTTGTATAGGAGACACCTCATACTGTTAATAGTGCTAGTGAGCACATTTTCCTGACTCACCATGACATCTACAATGGGGCATAAAAAGAAGGTCATGGGAGTTTGTTTCTCTGCTGCACTGTGCAGTGGCTACCTTGACCCAGTTTTTCCACATCAGAACAATCACCTTTCTCATGTCAGGAAGACCTGTGTTTCCTGTTACTTGTAGCTGAACATATTCCCTCAATACGTTTTCAATAATGTTTGATTGTATGTCATTAAAACTACGTGCATTTCCTTGTGAAATGAACACTTCTGTAGTTGTTTCATAGAAATAATTTATTAACTTTTGTAAGCTATTGTATGCTTAACATATATTGTTTTTCATTTCCTTAGAGAATATATTAAAATATCCCATTATAATTATGTATTTTCAGATAAACTTTGCAATTTTCTTCATTTAATTGTTACATGTTATGAATCACTATTATGTGCATACAAGTTCAGGTTTTTTCCTCACTTTTATAGTTATAATTTTTGTCATGAAAGTAATTTCTCATTCATTCTTTTATTTGTTGGTTTGGTTTGGATTGGTAAGGAAGATTGTCCTGGACTAACACCTGTGCCAGTTTTCCTCTATTTTGTATGTGGGATGCTGCCACAGCATGGCTTTAGCCGTGTGTAGGTCTGCGCCTAGGATCTGAATCTGAGATCCCTGGACCACTGAAGTGGAGCACGTGAAATTAACCACTATGACCCCGGGCCGGCCCTAATTTGTCATTCATTCTTAATACCAAAAACTTCAGTCATAGTTTTCTTAGTGGCCTCTTGCCAGTGACCTGCAGGATCGCACCTGAAATCAAAAGTGTAATGAATTCTAATAATAAGAATGACCACAAAATACACATGACTGGGGTATAACATAAAAAGTTGCTCAGGACTTTTATAGGATTTGGGCTTGTGTTAGATGCTTTGATTGCTCTTCAAGGAAGCAAGACTTTTTTGTTGGATCCTGTGAGGAGGTAAACTTTATTCTGTCATTGGTAATCATAATCATTGTTTTCTAGAAGGCAAAAACAATGTGGCGGAGCTAAACTTAATTCATAAGAAGCTCTGGTTAGTGATATTGGTAAGGTAAGTAGAGGGAAATATTGGTCATTTTTATGATTCAGAACTTTATCTTTTACCATTTTTAGAGATAGGGTTTCAAAATCCCCTTATGAATGTCTTGGTCCATTATGGTCACAGATTTCCTTTGATGCAGGAAGAAGTGTGTGATGTTTTTCTCTTCCAACAGGAAAAAGACTTGCCCTCGTAATGAATACAAGGCCAGCTCCCAGTCCTCCTGAATAGCTTTTGTCTTCCCTACTTATTACCTAAACACTAGTGTATTTCCTACTGCCATCCATTATAGAGTCAGTGTACCCAATTTAGCATAAATAAGGCACAGTAGGGTTTGAATATAGCTGCATGAAACAAGTTCTTGCAGTCCTGGTGCTTATACTTTTGTGGGAAAAGAGAGATGGTCAACAAATGGTAAAGCTTTGGTTTATAAGGTGGAAATAAGGGCTTTGATGGAATGTAAAACACATAATGTGAGATAATAGGCTGGGGTGTGTATTTGTTTTCTGTAAGGTTGGGAACCTCAGTGAGTCATGATGTCATTTTGATCTCTTGTTTTTCCACCACGTAATACATCTTAAACACTGTTTCAAGAACTCCTTGGGTGTGGAAGTAAATAGGAGGTGGCAGCAATGTAGAAAATCCTGCATTCCTGTGATTAACAGTAAAGATTCCCCCTAAAGATAGAGATATGGACATCATTCACCTTCGTTTTTGCAGTTAAACATTTTGTATATAGAATTCATACCTAGTCATGAGTTTGGACATTGTTATCTAGGACTTGGGATATCCTACTGATTTGGGCCACAAATAGCTGTTGTGTCTTTTTGTGTTTAACATCATTTGAGGGGATTTTCATTTACCTTTATTATAGTATTTGGCATTGTCATTTCATTGCTGTACATACTGAGTGACACAGTGTATACCCCATTAAATCATGGAGTTTCACATTAGGGGAACAGTTGCCTTCATCTGCACTGTTCTAGCTCATCCTGAGTGTACTCTGTGAGTAGAGTGACATCTATGCAAGTCCACTGTGATCCCCCAGTGGAAACACCACTTGGTATTTAATCAGCCAAGGAACAAGTGAGGTGAGCTGCAGAGAGAGGGTGTCATTTTCGGTAATATCCTAATTGAGTGTAAAGGGAGACGTGAGAAGTTTTCAACGTCTATCTCAGGAATGGCTGGAAGTCGTCTGCATCAATGACCCATAAACCCCGGAGCCCATTTTGCTGTTCACTGGTTTCATTTCACTGCTTAGACATCCAGCACATGTGGGAGAGTGGGGAAAAGTAATAGCTATGAGTTTTTATAAAGAGGAAAGGTATTCAGTCTTTTCCTTTTTTTTTTTTTTTTTTCAGTGTTAACTTACTCATTGGAGGGGTTCAAATGGTCACCACAAGAGTGTTCTTTTGGGGTGTTTTTAGAGTGTTTTTGGGGTGATGGTATGCTTTCCTTTTTTTTTTTTTTCTGAGGAAGACTGGCCTTGAGCTAACATCCATGCCCATCTTCCTCTACTTTATATGTGGGACACCTACCACAGAATGGCTTGCCAAGTGGTGCCATGTCTGCACCTGGGATCCAAACTGGCGGACCCTGGGCCGCCAAAGTGGAACGTGCAAACTTAACCGCTGCCCCACTAGCCCGGCCCCTGCTTTCCATCTTTTGGTGGCAGTATGCCTATGCATTTGTGAAAACTCACAATTACACCTGAAATATATATATAATATGCATAATACGTGTATAAATTAATAGAAAACGAACAACACAATTGCTTTCATATACTAGAAGAATGTTAAGTTCTCCTGAACCTTTATTTTTATGTGTTTATGTGTTCAACTCTTCTTTCCACCACTGTGGGATCCTTCTTGGAAGAACTGAAGGACTGAGGAAGAAAGACATGGGCCACAACAGGCGTTTCTTGCAACCTTGTCTTAATTGAGAGAACACCCCCTAGGGTTGCACTTGCCCTCAGCTCACACTCATCACTAGGAGTGAAGTGAGGACTCCCAGAATCTTTGAGTTTAAATCAGGTTCTGTGGACAGATCTTTGGAAATACTGTGCTTCTGAAACAAAAAGATATCTCAGATGGAACCTGCCTGGGGACACCCTCATTCATGTGCATCAGCATCCTTCCATTGCTGTCCACTGACCATTTCCAGCACTTCGTTTCCCCACCCAAGCCCCTTCCACATCTTTAGAAATACACATGTATCCCACTCTGCAGAATTTCTCTGAGGCAAAATCAGGGGGCTCTAAACTGAGAGGGTGACAGAAGCAGTGGCAGAATTTATGTCGTGACCACAGCAATCCTAGCTACCACGTATTTTTCATATCTGCTTGCTTGCTTATTCACACAACACTTAAAGGGTACAGGGGTTTCTTTTTGAAGCCACAAAAATGTTCAAAAGTTGTGATGATTATTGCACATATCGGAATGTACTGAAAACCATTGAATTATACACATTAAAGGGTTGTATAATATGTGTATTATATCTCAGTAAAGCTATTCAAATAAATGAATTAGGAATTTTTTGAACCAATGTGTTAAGTATCTTAAAGAGTTTTCAGGTACAGCTCACATTTACATAACATTGTTTTTATATGTATATTGGTGGAAATCAGAATTCAGTTGCCTTAGGGATATCATAGCTGTTTACATTTCAAAATCTCTTAAGGTCATACTCAGAAAGTAAAATAAATTTCCTTCTAGTGTAAAATGTACACCTGAGTTTTATTGAACCCATCTCAAAGCTCACAGCTGGTCAGAGACGAGTTTCTGCGCACAGGCGAGGGCTGCAGGGTTCAGATCCCCCCAGAGCCAGACTCTTGGGAGGCCATGGGATTCTTTATCTAAAGTACCAAACGTGCGGAGGTGGGGAAGGGATGGGGGGACGCCTCAGCGCTGTCTACAAAGGTCAAAATGGAGCCAGACTCTCCCTTACATGTGGTGATGTCATATTTAAGCGTGTTTGTAAATGAGTCACGGTTCCATGAGTGGCTTCCCAGCCTTATGCCAACCCCTGACCCGGGGGCTGGGGGGGGGTCGGGGCGGGGACCTCAGACCCTCTGGTCCCTGTCTAGCCTGGCTAGGGCGCCCTCTTGCTCTGGATAAGGGCATCGCTCCATCTGGCAACTGACTCTGGAATTCCCTGCACACCTGTGTCTCCGCGTTCAGAAGGCGCTGCAGGAAGACGCCACTGTCCCTTTAGGGACAAGAACAACTTTTGTTTAAAAACAAACCTCACTCACCGGACGACACAGTTTCCCGCTCACCGCTGAACGCTGGTTCGGCTCAGGCGTCTGACCTCCTGCCCCACTGTCACTCAAGAAGCGAGGGGGCGGGCCCTTGCGAACAGTCCAATCAGAGGCGCAGCAGGGGCAGGTGGGTGGGGCGACGCCCCGCAGAGGGCGCGGAGGCTCTTGGCCGAGCTCGGACAGCGTCTCACCTGCACCTAACGGGCTCCGGCGTTTCTGCTGCGGCGTCGGTACCCTGGGACCTGCCGCGGCCGCCGGCGGAGTGGGGACGACGCCGGGGTACCCAAAAGCCGGGAAACCGTGAGTGTGCGACCCGGGGCGAGGACACGGGAGGAGGGGCTGGTGGGAAGCGGCGGGGCTGGTGGGAAGCGGCGGGGCGGGCCCGGCCTCCCGCGGTCCCCTCCGGGGTCTGCAGCCCCAAGTCCGCGGTGGCGCCGCTCGGCCCTCAGGCCCCTCCGGCCGCAGCGTGGGGGCGGGGCCGGCAGCCGGGCCCGGGCGTCCTGTGGTCCCTCCGCGCGGCGACTTGGGCCGGATCGTCTCTGGGCCGCTGTGCGCCCGCTGCCCCGCGTGTCGCAGACGGTGCGGGGCCCGCGGGAGGGCCCGCAGGACAGTCGGGCCTCGGGCTCCGGGGTCCGTGCGCGGAGGGGCTGCGGTCTGTGGGTCCCCATGGCCTCCTTTCTCCTCAGGTGGGACCTGTCTTCTCCCGAGTTGTCTGAATGTTTGGGGAGCAGAGTCTCAAATCTCCCTCTTCTCCCAGCCTAGCTCTTCCTAGGACTGGCAATAAATCCCTAAATTTCCAGATCCCCCTCACCCCCCGCCCGCATTCCCAAACACCAACTTCCCCTCTCTGATTCACAGCATCTTTATCAGCTGTCTGTCCTCCGTGGTGCGTTTCAAACACCCGATCTTTTGTCAGTTTCCCATAGTCAATGATGGCCTTTTTACAAGGTTTATTTTTTTGTCTGTTGATATTTTACATGAAAGGAAAGCAGCGAATAACCACATGGAACTACGTTGTATGATATCCTCGTGCGTCTCCCCAGGGTCTTCCTGGGCGCAAACATCCTGTGGGAAGTCCTCTGGGGGCAGCTTCCTCTTTGGAAACTTTCCTAGGTGATCTGTCCTGTCAGCACTGTCCTTCCCTCGGTATGTCACCTTAAAAAGACATTCATTTTTTTATACGTCTCCATTTTTCAATAAATGTAAAATATTTAATCAATAGGGCTTGAAAGACAGTATATTTCCAAAGAAGCAAAAAAAAGTGGATTTCAGAAAAAATACGTATTCCAGTTTTACATGTGTTGACATTTCTTGTTTTTTTTTCCTCCCCTGATCAAGTGTAGTAATATTTTTTTTTTGAGGGAGAGGGTGGTGGGGGTTGATTACAAATGGAATTCCAAGGCTTAGATTTGAACACCAAATGTGTTCAAATACAATTAATTGTTTATAAAACAACTTTTACCATGGAAATAACAATATTAGTATTTTCTGAAGGTAATAAATACTTGTGCATTTTCTTGTTGAACTAGAAAAATGCCTTAGAATTCTCTTCGTCGTTTACACATGAACACTGGGTTTGTGTGATTTTTCTGGATTCTTCAAACACTGGATTTGTGTCATTTAAGGTATCAGTGATGGTCCAAAAAACCTCCAGTGGGAGCAGAGGCCTGAGGGCAGTGAGTCTAAGCTGAGGCCCACTTGAGCCTGCAGAGGGAAGGCCTTGCAGGCCCAGTTGTCCTTCCTGGGGAGCCTCCCCCTGCAGGTGTCCTATTGCTCACACCCCATGGAAGGAGCCTTTATCCTGAGAGGAGCTGCAGAGCCCTGGAAAGCTGGGGGTGCACGTGCTCATAAGGTGGGGAGTGACGCCCTTTCTGAGGTTGTCACTGTAGATTGCTTGGGCCTGTTTCTAGACATAGTTGGAGTTTTGCATCCACAGAGCAGGTGCACTCAGAGAATAATTTGTTTACACTGAGAAAGTCTGTGAGAGTCAGGAGCTCTGTGTCCTGGATTAGGGCCTATTAATCTGGGGGTCCATTTGGGTCAGAACCTTAAACTGAATGCAGCTGAGTTTCCTCACTGTGAGAATAGAGCCTGAGAGAGGGAGCATGTGCACTGTTCCCTGGGGAGAGGAGGGTGTGTGGGGCTCCCAGAGCTCCTTCCTGTGGCTGCTCAGGTGCCCTCCCCTCCTTCTCCAGGGACTGACCCCCTCCAGGACTCTGTCTCCACCAGGAGAGTCAGGAACACGGGACCTTCTGAGTGTGGCTTTCCTTCTGTCCTGTGGGAAGCAGGCTGCTCCTCTGAGCTGGTTCCAGTGTTCGTGTTTCTTCCCTTTGGATTCCTTTATCGATGGACTAGTGCAGCAGCCATTTGCCGCTGCTTCCCCGTAACACTTTATAATTTTATTCCCTATGTGAGATATAACATTTAGGTTCTTGGGCTTAAAAATGTAAGTTGATTGAGAGATGTGATGTTAGTAAGGCAATAAAATTGTAGAACTAAATCGAATTTTTCTTTTTTTTTAAAGATTTTATTTTTTCCTTTTTCTCCCCAAAGCCCCCCGGTACATAGTTGTATATTCTTCGTTGTGGGTCCTTCTAGTTGTGGCATATGGGACGCCGCCCCAGCGTGGCTCGACGAGCAGTGCCACGTCCACACCCAGGATTCGAACCAACGAAACACTGGGCCGCCTGCAGCAGAGCGCCCGAACCTAACCACTCGGCCACGGGGCCAGCCCCCTAAATAGAATTTTTATTCCTGTTAGGCAAGAGAACCTCGAGATGTGAGATGAGTGTATTGAAGGTCTCAGGTACATTTTTCATTTTTACATCAGTGTTTCTATGTGCATGTCCCTAGAGAACTTTGAAATTTAAAAAGCTAAAACGATTGAATTCTTATTTTAATTGATGTGAGGAAAACTAATGAAAACTTATGTAAATCTTTGAAAATCCTACTACGTTCAAGGAGCTAAACTCAGACCCCTATTGCATTATAATATGGTGCTTATTCCTGAAAATACCCCAATGTGAGATATTGGGGAAGGAAAAACTAAGATGCTGCATGTCCTTTTAGTTAGAAAGACATTTGAAAATTTTCATTTTGTGGCTTACACTTTTGTAACTGTTAGTGTTTAAAGGAATTAAATCCTAGAATAGTTTCCTATGTACAAAAGTTAAAATTAAAGATTAGTAAATATTAAAACATGGTGTATATAAATTTCTGTATTTACTTTAAATAAATCTGTAAGACAGCAAAGACTAACTTAAGAAGACTCACTGCCCACATATCCTGGTCCCCTCCTGCACTGGTACTCCAGCCACCCCCAAATACAGTTTTGATCATTTTTGAACCCCTGTTAGTGTTTCTTTATATAAAAACAAGCCATTGAAAATGCGTCTTTTTTTCTTACCCATGTTTGTCCTTGTAGTGAGCAGACTCCACATTTTTGGTGACTGCTCACAGCTTAAGCCTCACCCACCCTCTTCCCCTTGTGCCCCCACCTGGACAAGCTGAGGAGAAGCCTGGGTGCTCTCTCCTCTAGAGCAGGCAGGACATTCCCACCACCCCAGCCCCTGCCTGTGTGCAGAGCTCTTGCCCTGCCCCTGAGAAGATTCTTTGCTTGACCAAACTTGAGGCGTGCACTGCTGGCTGCTGCTTGCTGGGGAGCCCGTGCTGTGAGCTGTGCTGCCCCGTGTTGCATTGTTGACCCACCAACCTCAGTTCTAGATTCAGCGACCAGAGTTGGCAGTTTTGAAAATTCCTAGGCATTTAGGAGCAGGAGTATGGGATTGGGACCCTCCGTAAAGTAGTCACGGGTCGATGTCTTTGTCAAGATTTATGTGTGTCTTAGAGTGAAGCTATGATAGAGCCTAGGTTGGCCCCAACATACCCTGGGAGTGGAGGTGGGAGAGGGGACTATACCCTGTGCAAGAGAAAGAGAAGAGGGGGGGAAACGCAGGCAGCTGATGGCAGGCTGAGTCCACACTCCTAACACCAGGGGGCTCCCCAGCACCTTTGAGTATCTGTGCTGCTGCCACTGCCTCTACTGCCACAAAGATGCTGATTCTCAGGGTTGTAGGGGACAACATCCATGGCTCCCCTGTGGCACAGTTAAGGGATTAGTTCAAACATGGCTTAAGTCAAGGGTCCTTAAACCGTATAAAACAACCAGTTGTCATGGGGGACATTCGTAACTCTGATGGGACTGTTTTGTGGCTCTCGGGAGGAAAAAATATATAAATACTGGGGTAAAGAGAACACCTCTTCCCCAAGTTTATCCAGTGACAAAAAAAAAAAAACAGAACAGAGAAGGACAGGAGGGAGGGAACAAAAGAAAAAATACTGAAACAAAGGTCCATTATTTGACCCAATTGGAAATCCGAAATATACTAAAAGAATTTACACAACAAAACAGATAGAGGTACACTGCTTGGCTTCTGGGCCTCTATAACATAGGGTCTGAGTTAATTTTGCTGTCTGATGTAATACACTAATTCAGAAACCTTCATGCAAATAATCAATACTAGGTCTCAAATTACGGTTATATTGGAATCCCACTAAATTTAGGTAAGGTGCCCTTGATGATCTTAGGGGAGTTTCTGACTATAAAATAGGGGACAAATAGGCATGTCTCACCTTAAACATCAGTCAACTATTGCCTAAACTCTCCATGGTCATAACACCCGTTGTCCTAAAATATCCCACGTTGAGCTGGGAAACTCGGATCCAATGAGCAAGAATTAAAATTAAATGAAGTCTTTGCCGCTTACAAACTGTCTTGACAAAATAGAACCCCAGGGACCTTACCCCACAAATCAAGTAGTTAACTGGCCCAATGTAAATTACCCAGGGCCTTGAAGGATTGAGAACTATATAGAAAACCTAGTTAGTGATGGGTTGATTATTCCCAGTGCTTCTTTTAACAGCCTGATTTGTCCTGTTATTAAACCTGGAAAGAACGACTGACACCTCAGAGTGGTTTACCTCAACTCGAGGCTGTGGTTGCTCCACACAGACCTCTGTCCCCAGTCCCCACAGTGTGGAAATTACTGACCAGAACCAATCAGCAATTGATAAATATCCTGCCCTCACAGATTCAGCTAAGTCTGTTCTGTCGAGTCCTGTGCCACAGCCTCTCAGCTGCACTTGGCCTTCCCTCTGAAGGGATGTGGTGCCCCTTTACTGGGTTACCCTCGGGGAACCTCACCACCATTGCTAGTGCACACAGCCTCTGCTGGCAGGGTCTGAACTGCATCCCCCTTGCTCCAGGAGCACAGGAATGACATGACGCTAGCGACCACCTCTTCTGCGAAAGTTCATTTGACATTCATTCAGGACATACAAGTAGTCCTAGGAGCTCGTAGACAGAGGAGCTCACAAAAGGCAGATGGGCCATAACCCACACATAAAGGGAGATGCCCTGACACCTTGGTTAATTTCCTCAAAATTATTTGGTAAACAAGGGGCCACTCCCTCCCTGGCACGGTGAAGAAGTAGCTATTGTCCCTCTCAGCACCCACAACATCTCCTGGGTTGTTTTGATGTTTGGAAGGCAACATATTCTTTGTTTATAAATTTTACTTCTATGCAAGAAACTGCCCTCTTCGGCCCACACTATATGCCATTAGAGCTGCGGTTACCACTGGGTACCACGTGCTCCTGAAAATAGAGGCTCTCCTCAGCCCTGAGCATGTGACTCTCCACCCAGCTGCCTGTTATGCCTTGAGACCTGGAAACAGCACCCTATGAGCTCAGATTGGCTACTGAGTCCTCCTTGAGGCCTGATGGAGCCAAGCCTGAGCCCTCTGGCATAGCCTGACAGCAGCAGGGGGTGCTCTCCTCTCTCCTCAGTCCCTTGCCAGGTGCCATTGTTCTGGCAGAGGTCACTTCTGCACCATTCAGTATGATTTTAGCAGTGGGCTAGTCATATATGGCTTTTATTATGATGAGGTGCATTCCTTCTATACTTAGTTTCTTTAGAGTTTTTATCATGAAAGGATATTGAATTTTGTCAAATGCTTTTTCTGCATCTATTGAGATGATCATATGATATTTATCCTTCCTTTTGTTAACTTAGTGTAACACATTTATTGATTTGCATATGTTGAACCATCCTTGCATCCTAGGGGTAAATGCAACTTGGTCATGTTGTATAAGCCTTTTAATGTGCTGTTGAATTTGGTTTCCTAGGATTTTTGTTTTTGTTTTTGTTTTGTTTTTTTTTTGGAACTTTACTATTTATTAATGTTATGATAGATTACAACCTTGTGAGATTTCAGTTGTACATTTTTGTTAGTCATGTTGTGGGTACACCACTTCCCCCTTTGTGCCCTCCCCCCACCCCCCCTTTTCCCTGGTAACCACCGATCAGATCTCCTTATCAATATACTAACTTCCACCTATGAGTGGAGTCATATAGAGTTCGTCTTTCTCTGACTCGCTTATTTCGCTTAACATAATACCCTCAAGGTCCATCCACGTTGTTGTGAATGGGCCAATTTTGTCTTTTTTTTATGGCTGAGTAGTATTCCATTGTGTATATATACCACATCTTCTTTATCCAATCATCAGTTTCTGGGCATGTAGGTTGGTTCCACGTCTTGGCTATTGTAAATAATGCTGCGATGAACATAGGGGTGCAACGGACTCTTGAGATTTCTGATTTCAGGTTCTTAGGATAGATACCCAGTAATGGGATGGCTGGGTCATAGGGTATTTCTATTTTTAACTTTTTGAGAAATCTCCATACTGTTTTCCATAGTGGCTGTACCAGTTTGCATTCCCACCAACAGTGTATGAGGGTTCCTTTTTCTCCACAACCTCTCCAACATTTGTCGCTCTTGGTTTTGGATGTTTTTGCCAATCTAACGGGTGTAAGGTGATATCTTAGTGTAGTTTTGATTTGCATTTCCCTGATGATTAGCGATGATGAACATCTTTTCATGTGTCTATTGGCCATATTCATATCTTCTTTTGAGAAATGTCTGTTCATGTCCTCTGCCCATTTTTTGATCGGGTTGTTTGTTTTTTTGTTGTTAAGCAGTGTGAGTTCTTTGTATATTATGGAGATTAACCCTTTGTCGGATAAGTGGCTTGTAAATATTTTTTCCCAATTAGTGAGCTGTTTTTTTGTTTCAATTCTGTTTTCCCTTGCCTTGAAAAAGCTCTTTAGTCTGATGAAGTCCCATTTGTTTATTCTTTCTATTGTTTCCCTCAACTGAGGAGTTACAGTGTCCGAAAAGATTCTTTTGAAACTGATGTCAAAGAGTGTACTGCCTATATTCTCTTCCAAAAGACTTATTGTCTCAGGCCTAATCTTTAGGTCTTTGATCCATTTTGAGTTTATTTTGGTGTGTGGTGAAAAAGAATGGTCAATTTTCAATCTTTTGCATGTGGCTGTCCAGTTTTCCCAGCACCATTTGTTGAAGAGACTTTCTTTTCTCCATTGTAGGCCCTCTGCTCCTTTGTCGAAGATTAGCTGTCCATAGATGTGTGGTTTTATCTCTGGGCTTTCAATTCTGTTCCATTGATCTGTGGACCTGTTTTTGTACCAGTACCGTGCTGTTTTGATCACTGTAGCTTTGTAGTATGTTTTGAAATCGGGGATTGTGATTCCGCCGGCTTTGTTTTTCTTGCTCAGGATTGCTTTAGCAATTCGCGGTCTTTTGTTGCCCCATATGAATTTTAGGATTGTTTGTTCAATTTCTGTGAAGAATGTTCTTGGGATTCTGATTGGGATAGCATTGAATCTGTAGATTGCTTTAGGTAGTATGGACATTTTAACTATGTTTATTCTTCCAATCCATGTGCAAGGAATGTCTTTCCATCTCTTTATGTCATCGTCAATTTCTTTCAAGAAAGTCTTGTAGTTTTCATTGTATAGATCCTTCACTTCCTTGGTTAAGTTTATCCCAAGGTATTTTATTCTTTTCGTTGCGATTGTGAATGGGATTGAGTTCTTGAGTTCTTTTTCTGTTAGTTCATTGTTAGTGTATAGAAATGCTACTGATTTATGCACGTTAATTTTATACCCTGCTACTTTGCTGTAGTTGTTGATTATTTCTAATAGTTTTTCTATGGATTCTTTGGGGTTTTCTATATATAAGATCATGTCATCCACAAACAGCGAGAGTTTTACTTCTTCGTTACCTATTTGGATTCCTTTTATTTCTTTTTCCTGCCGAATTGCTCTGGCCAGCACCTCCAGTACTATGTTGAATAGGAGTGGTGAAAGTGGGCACCCTTGTCTTGTTCCTGTCCTCAGAGGGATGGCTTTCAGCTTTTGTCCATTGAGTATGATGTTGGCTGTGGGTCTATCATATATGGCCTTTATTATGTTGAGGTACTTTCCTTCTATACCCATTTTACTGAGGGTTTTTATCATAAATGGGTGTTGGATCTTGTCGAATGCTTTCTCTGCATCTATCGAGATGATCATGTGGTTTTTGTTTTTCATTTTGTTGATGTAGTGTATCACGTTGATTGACTTGCGGATGTTGAACCATCCCTGTGTCCCTGGTATAAATCCCACTTGATCATGGTGTATAATCTTTTTGATGTATTGCTGTATTTGTTTTGCCAAAATTTTGTTGAGGATTTTTGCTTCTATGTTCATCAGTGATATCGGCCTGTAGTTCTCCTTCTTTGTGTTGTCCTTGTCAGGTTTGGGGATCAGAGTGATGTTGGCTTCATAGAATGTGTTAGGGAGTACTCCATCTTTCTCAATTTTCTGGAACAGTTTGAGAAGAATAGGTATTAAGTCTTCTTTGAATGTTTGGTAGAATTCTCCAGAGAAGCCGTCTGGTCCTGGACTCTTATTTTTGGGGAGGTTTTTGATTACCGTTTCTATTTTCTTACTTGTGATTGGCCTATTCAGATTCTCCATTTCTTCCTGATTCAGTTTGGGGAGATTGTATGAGTCTAGGAATTTGTCCATTTCTTCCAGGTTGTTCAATTTGTTGGCATATAGTTTTTCATAGTATTCTCTTATGATCTCTTGTATTTCATTGGTATCTGTTGTGATTTCTCCTCTCTCATTCCTAATTTTATTTATTTGCGATTTCTCTCTTCTTTTCTTGGTGAGTCTGGCTAAGGGTTTGTCAATTTTGTTAATTCTTTCGAAGAACCAACTCTTTGTTTCATTGATCCTTTCTATTGTCTTTTTTGTTTCAATATCGTTTATTTCTGCTCTTATTTTTATTATTTCCCTCCTTCTACTGACTCTGGGCTTTGTTTGTTCTTCTTTTTCTAGTTCTGTTAGGTGTCGTTTGAGGTTGCTTATGTGAGCTTTTTCTTGTTTAGTGAGGTGAGCCTGTATTGCGATGAATTTCCCCCTTAGGACTGCTTTTGCTGCATCCCAAATGATTTGGTATGTCGTGTTCTCATTTTCATTTGTCTCCAGATAATATTTGATTTCTTCGTTAATTTCTTCAATGATCCATTGTTTGTTCAGAAGCGTGTTGTTTAGTCTCCACATTTTTGCACCTTTCTCTGCTTTTTTCTTGTAGTTGATTTCTAGTTTAATAGCATTATGATCAGAAAAGATGCTTGATATTATTTCAACTCTCTTGTATTTATTGATGTTTGCTTTGTTTCCCAAAATATGGTCAATCCTTGAGAATGTTCCATGTGCACTTGAAAAGAATGTGTAACCTGCTGTTTTTGGATGAAGTGTTCTATATATATCTATTAAGTCCATCTGGTCTAATTTTTCATTTAATTCTATTATTTCCTTGTTGATTTTCTGTCTGGATGTTCTGTCCATTGGTGTTAATGGTGTGTTGAGGTCCCCTACTATTATTGTATTGTTGTTGATGTCTTCTTTTAGTTCTATTAAGAGTTGCTTTACAAATTTTGGTGCTCCTGTGTTGGGTGCGTATATATTTATAAGTGTTATGTCTTCTTGGTGGAGAGTCCCTTTTATCATTATATACTGTCCCTCTTTGTCTTTCTTTATCTGTTTTGCTTTGAAAACTACCTTGTCTGATATTAGTATAGCGACACCTGCTTTCTTTTGTTCATTATTAGCTTGGAGTATTGTTCTCCATCCCTTCACTCTGAGTCTGTGTTTGTCTTTGGGGCTGAGGTGTGTTTCCTGGAGGCAGCATATTGTTGGATCTTGTTCTTTGATCCATCCTGCCACTCTGTGTCTTTTGATTGGGGAGTTCAATCCATTTACATTTAGAGTGATTATTGAGATGTGGGGGCCTACCACTACCATTTTGTGTCTTGTTTTCCGGTTTTCTTCAATTTCCTTTGTTTCTCGTCCCATGGTTTAATCTGTTCTGATGTAGAGCTGCTACTCTCTGTTGTTGTCCTTCTACTTATCTCCTCTGCTCTTGGTTTTGTAGCCCCTTTCCTTTTTTGGATTTTTCAGGAATGAGGGTTTTCCTGAGAATTTCCTGAAGAGGAGGTTTTGTGGCAATGAACTCCCTTAATTTTTGTTTATCTGGGAAAGTTTTTATTTCTCCATCGTATTTGAAGGATATTTTCGCTGGGTAGAGAATTCTCGGCTGTAGATTTTTGTCCTTCAGATTTTTGAATATATCATTCCACTCTCTTCTAGCCTGTAAAGTTTCTGCTGAGAAATCTGCTGATAGCCTGATGGGGGTTCCTTTGTAGGTTAGTTTCTTTTGCCTGGCTGTCCTTAGTATTTTCTCCTTGTCGTTGACTTTTGCTAGCTTCACTACTATATGCCGTGGAGTTGGTCTTCTTGCATTGATAAAGTTTGGAGATCTATTGGCTTCTGTCACCTGAAGATCCATCTCTCTCACCAGATTTGGGAAGTTCTCAGCCATTATTTCTTTGAATAGGCTTTCTGCCCCTTTCTCCTTCTCTTCTCCCTCTGGAATACCTATAATCCTTACGTTGCATCTCCTAATTGTGTCTGATAATTCTCGGAGAGTTTCTTCATTTCTTTTTAGTCTTGCTTCTCTCTCCTCCTCTGCCTGCAGCAATTCTATATTGCCATCTTCCAAATTGCTAATTCTTTCCTCCATATTATCAGCCCTACTGTTCAGAGCATCTAGATTTTTCTTAATCTCCTCTATTGTGTTCTTCATTTCCAATATTTCTGTTTGGTTCTTCTTTATCGTATCAAACTCTTTTGTGACATAGCTCCTGAACTCGTTGAGTTGTCAGTCAGAATTCTCTCTTAACTCATTGAGTATTTTAATGATGGCTGTTTTGAAGTCATCATCATTTAGGTTATATATCTCATTTTCTTTGGGATTGTTTTCTGTGTATTTGTTATTTTCTTTCTGTTCTGGAGATTTAATGTATTTTTTCATATTGCTTGTTGTTGTTGATTTGTGCCTCCGCATAGAGATAGAGTTTAGTTGCTCCTTTCACTTGTTTCAGCTGCTGCGGTGGGGGAGCAGCTGTTTATACTGCACCAACCAGGAACCCTGTCCGCAGTTGCTAACTGGGCCTGGGCCCCTCCTCGTAGTCACAGTGGTCCTTTGGATTCCCTCTTCTGCCATGGGGGCCGTCACAGGGGGGCTTCAGGCTGCTGGTGCCTACTGTTGCAGCCCACCTAGATGTGCTCTCTCCTTGGGGTCTGCAACGGTGTTATGGGCTTTTCCAGCGGCCAGGGGTGGGATCACTTATATTTGTCACTCCGTCGCTGACGGCCACCCACAAAATCTCACTTGTCCACTATGGGTCACAGGAGAGCTATTGGCATCTTCCACAGTCTGTGGTTAGTTCACCTAGCTATGCTAGTTTTGTCCCGGGGTCTTCCAGCCTTGTGGCTGCCGGATGGGTGCTTTCTACTAATGCTGTGCAGAGGCTTTCCCTGAGGCTGCTGTGAGCCTGTAGGGTTTCCCCCTAGGCTATGGAGCTGGGTCGCTGGAACTCCCCCCAGCCCCAGTCCTGTTCCCCAGGAACTCGGGGAGCCCTTTGCCCTGTCTTGGGGGGATAGCCGGAGATCCTGATTTCAGTGGTAGCTGGTCAGCTGCTGCCCTGCCTGATATTCTCCTCTCCAGGACCCTCCCGGTATTGTGGATGCTGGGCGTGGGCCCTCCACTAATGGCAGACAGAGAGTTTTGTCTGCTGCCCGGGCAGAACTCTGGAGCTTCCCCTCCGGGGCGCAGAGCCAGCCTCTGGAGCTTCACCCAGCCCCAGTCCTCTCCGAGATCTCTGGCAATCCCTAGCCCACGGGGCGGGCAACGGCAGCTGGGGGTCACCCCGCCCTCTGGGATTCTCTCTGGGACTTTCCCGGAGTTGAATGCTGGGCGTGGCCCCTCCGCTAATGGCAGACAGAGAGCCCTGTCTGCTGCCCGGGTGGAACTCCAGAGCTTCCCCTCCGGGGCGCAGAGCCGGCCCCTGGAGCTTCACCCAGCCCCAGTCCGCTCTGAGATCTCCGGCAATCCTTAGTCCCACAGGGCGGGCAACGGCAGCTGGGGGTCGCCCCGCCCTCTGGGATTCTCTCCGGGACTTTCCTGGAGCCGTGAATGCTGGGCATGGCCCCTCGCTAATGGCAGACAGAGAGTTTTGTCTGCTGCCCGGGTGGAACTCTGGAGCTTCCCCTCCGGGGCGCGGAGTCGGCCTCTGGAGCTTCACCCAGCCCCAGTCCGCTCGGAGATCTCCGGCAATCCCTAGCCCCACCGTGCAGGCAGTGGCAGCTGGGGGACCTCCATACCCTCAGCGACTCTCTCTGGGACCCTCTGGGCGCCGCGAACACCAGGCGGGATCTCCCCACCAATGGCGGGGAGAGACTCTCCCCGCGGGCTCAGGTGTGCAACTCCAAAGTTTCCCTCTGCATTTAGGAGTAATTGCAGGGGGTTTAGGTAGGGTTCTGGTCACCTGTTTCCACCGTCGCTCCTCTGTTGTGTGCTCGCTCCTGCCCTAGATGTGTGTTGATCTTCTGGGGGCGTCCGTTGGAAGAAAGCCGCTTGTGGGTACTAGGCTGTTCGGTTGGGATCGGAGAGTTTTCACCTATTTCCACATCCTCCCGGAGGAAAGTCCGTCCGCCTTCCGATGTATAGTCGCGTGGGTCTCTCAGACGTCCTGAGATGCTGTTTGGATATCCTTTGTTAAGCGATAAGTGTCCAAATAATTGTAGACTCGAAGGGGGAGAGACAAAGAGGACTACTCACGGCACCATCTTGGATCTCTTCTGGTTTCCTAGGATTTTTGTTGAGCATTTTTACATCTATGTTCATCAGGGATATTGGCTTATAATTTTCTTTTCTTTTAGTGCCCTTGTCTGGCTTTGGTATCAGGATAATACTGGCCTCATAAAAATAAGTTTGGAAGTGTTCCCTCCTCTCTCAGTTATTACAAGAGAGAGATTAGTGTTAATTCTTTACATGTTTGATACAATTCACCAGTGAAGCTATCGGGTCGTGGACTTTTCTTTGTTGGGAGGTTTTTGATACTGATTTAATCTCCTTACACATTATTAAGTTATTCAGACTTTCTATTTTCATGATTCAGTCTTAGTAGGTTGTTTGTTTGTAAGAATTTATCCAATACTTCTAAGTTATTAAATTTGTTGGCATATAATTGTTCATAATAATCTCTTATATTCCTTTGTATTTCTGTGGAATCAGTTATTATTTCTCATCTTTTATTTCTGATTTTATTAGTTTGAATGTTTTCTCTTTCTCCTTAGCCTAACAAAAGGTTTGTCAATTTGGTTTATCTTTTCCAACAACCAACTCTTAGTTTCTTTGACCAGTTTTATACTTTCGTATGTTTTCATGTTACTAATTAGCATCCTTTGATCTCAGCTCAAAGAACTCCCTTTAGCATTTCTTGTAAGGCAGGTCTAGTGGTGATAAAATATCTCAACTTCTGTTTGTTTGCAGAAGTCTTTCTCTTTCCTTCATTTTGGAAGGACAGCTTTGCTGAATAAAGCATTCTTGGTGGGCAATTTCAGCACTTTGCGTATATCATGCTGCTCGTGTCCTCAAGGTTTCTGCTGAGAAATTTGTCGATAGTCTGGGGGGGTCGCTTGTATGTGACCTGCCATTTTCCTCTTGCTACTTTCAAAATCTCTTGGTCTTTGACTTTTGATAATTTGATTATAATGCATCTTCATGAAGTCTTCTTTGGGTTCAACCTGTTTAAGAATCTTTGAGCTTCACGTACTGGATGTCTGTATCCCTCCCAAGGATTGTGAAATTTCCAGACATTATTTCTTTTGTTTTTTTGGTTTTTTTAAAGATTGACACCTGAAGTAACATCTGTTGCCAGTCTCTCTCTCTCCGTTTTTTTTACCCTTCTTCTTCTCAAAGGCCCCCAGCACATAGTTGTATATTGTAGTTGTGGTCCTTCTGGTTGTGCTCTGTAGGATGCTGCCTCAACATGGCTTGATGAGCGGTGCCATGTCTGCGCCCAGGATCCAAACCGGCAAAGCCTTGGGGTGCCAGAGCAGAGCAGGCGAACTTAACCACTCGGCCGCAGGGCCAGCCACCTCCCAGCCATTATTTCTTTTAAATAAGCTTTCTACTCTTCTCTCTCTTCTCTGGGATTTTCATAATGCATATATTATTTCTTTTGCTGGTGTCTGCTAAATCCCATAAGCTTTCTTCATTCCTTTTTATTCTTTTTTCTTTTTTTCTCCTCTAACTGGATAATTTCAAATGCCCAGTCTTCAAGTGCACAGATTCTTCCATCCAATTCATCAAGGCAGCTCTTGAGGTTCTCTGTTACATTTTTCATTTCATTTATTGTATTCTTCAGCCCCAGAATTTCTGTTTGGTTCTTTATGATATTTATTTATTTGTCAAACTTCTCATTTTGTACGTATCTTGTTTTCTTGGTTTCACTATCTATCCGTGTTCTTATGAAGCTCACTGAGCTTCCTTAGAAAAATTATTTTTAAATCTTTATCAGGCAGTTTGTAGATCTCCATTTCTGTGGGATAGGTTACTGGAAAATTGTTGTGTTCACTTGTGGTATCATTTTTCCTTGGTTTTTGGGTTCTTTGAAGTCTCGTGTTTCTGTTCACGTTTGGAGAAGCAGTCACCTCCTCCAATCTCTACTGACTGGCTTTGGGAGAGAAACGCTTCCAGCAGTCAGCCCAGCCGGGGCATCTGAGGCACTCTCAGACCTTTTCTGTGAATGTGCCTGCCTCACGCATCTTTTTCTCTCTTTAGGGGGAATTCTTAAGATTGTATGCCTTCGTTTTATCCCTCAAAGTCGGGCTGGGTGCCGAGAGCCTTCTCTTTGCTTTCCTGAGATGCAGTCCTCTGAAATGCTCAAGTTTGTGTCTCTTCTTCCATTCCCACTGAGTTGAGCCAGCTGAGTGTGTGTGCTTATGAGACATTGGAGAGGCTTCCATGTGCTGTCTGGAGCACACGCATGGCGCTGGCCAGGCGTGGGAGGGTGTGGGGGAGGGAGGCTGCAGAGCATCGCATGTGCTCCTGGCCACTTGGTAGTGTCCGCAGGCATCCCATCTAAAGTGGCAGAAATGCAAGCCTGCTGATGGAGTCTGCAAGCGGTTAGTAGTGTCTGCAGCCATGTGCTGAGTTCTGTTTGCTTTGGATCCTTGCAACTCTTCCTGCTCCCCGCCTTTCAGACACTCATCCGTGCTGATGCCCTCAGTGTTCTTGGGGAGACGAGGAAGTGGTGAGCCTCTCGGGCAGCGTCGCACACCACTGGGGAATCCAGATGCTCCATCGCAATGCTCTCACTCTCCTCATGGGGAGAACCCTAGGCTGAGGGGGTCTCTCTTGGCAATGAGCCATGCTGCCTTCGGGGAGGGGTGACACGGGAGAATGATACTGTTATTCTTACCCTCTTCGTGAATGTCTATTCTCCCATTTTTTGCTCCACTGGTGTGCAGGAACTTTTCCACTGGGCTCCCAGACTTCCACAAAGTCTCTCGTCCTTGGGTGGCTGTCAGAATTGGTGCACTATGGGGAAATGAGATCTCCTGTTCCACCATCTTGCTGATGGCACTCCCCTATTGGCCCAGGTGCTATTTAGAAGTGTGTTTAACCTCTAAGTACTCGTGGTCTGTCTTGGTGAATGTTCCATGTGAACCTGAGAAAAATGTGTATTCTGCTGTGTTTGAATGAAGTGTTGCATGAATTTCAATTAAATCCACTTGTTTGATGGTGCGCTTTAATTTAACTGTGTCTTTCCTGATTTTCTGCCTTCCAGAATTGCTAATTACTCACGGAGGCAGGTGTTGATGGTCTCCAGCTGTGATAGTAGATTCATCTACTTCTCCTTACCGTTCTGTCAGTTTTTGCCTGTTGTATTTTACCACAGTTGTTATTCACATACACAGGAAGGATTGCTGTCTTCTTGGAGACTTGACCCCTTTATTTTTGCATATAGTCATACATCACTTAACAATGGGGATATCTTCTGAGAAATACGTTGTTAGGTGATTTCATCGTTGTGTGAACATCACAGAGTGCACTTCCACAGACCTAGAGGCTATAGCCTACTACACACCTAGGCTGTCTGGTACTAATCTTACAGGACCACCGTCATATGTGTGTTCTGTTGTTGACCAAAACGTCCTTACACAGTATGACTGTAATGCCCCTCTTTATCTCTGAAATTGTCCTTGCTCTGAAGTCTGCTTTGTCTGAAATTAATGTGACTATGCCAGCTTTCTTTTCTGTAGTCTTGGAGTGGGATATCTTTCTCCATCCCTTTACTTTTAATCTGTGTCTTTATATCTCAAGTGTGATTCTTGTAGACAACATAGAATTACGTGATATTTTATTATCCACTGTGACAGTTTTTCTTTCCCTTGTATTTAGACCATTGATGTTTAAAGTGATTACTGATATAGTTGGACTCATACCTACTATATTTTTTACTGTTTTTTTTTTTAAAGATTGACACCTGAGCTAACAACTGTTGCCAATCTTCTTTTCCTTTCTTTTTTTTTTTTAATTGCTTTTTCTCCCCAAATCTCCCCAGTACATAGTTGTATATTTTAGTTGTAGGTTCTTCTAGTTGTGGCATGTGGGACTCTCCCTCAACCTGGCCTGATGAGCGGTGCCATGTCCACGCCCAGGATCCGAACCAGGGAAACCCTGGACCGCTGAAGTGGAGCGCGTGAACTTAACCACTTGGCCACGGGGCAGCCCCACTATTTTCTATTTGTTGCTTTTGTTGTTTCTTTTTTGTCTTCCACCTTTCTTCTGCCTTTTTTGCCTTTTATTGAGCATTTTATCTGATTCCATTTTTTCTCCTCTCTTAGCATATCACTATATGCTAGTTTATATAGTTAGTTTACAACTAACCCGAGGCACTTTACTGGATGTGCAAGGTCCTCCAAACAGAGTATTCCAAGTCCTCTCTCCCTGTCCCTTATAACATTGCTGTCGTTCATTTCATTATCTATAAGCTGGGATTACGGAATACGTGGTTGCTATTATGACTTTGAACAAAGTGTTATCTGTCAGATTAAATAACAACAATAAAAACAAATGAATTTATTTTACTTTCATTTATTTCTTCTCTAACACCCTGCCTTTCTTTATTATTTACCTTCTTCCCGACGAATTTCTTTTAACATTTCTTACAAAGCAGGTCTACTGGTAATAGCTTCCCT
The DNA here is from genome assembly GCF_021613505.1 of Equus quagga. Classification (NCBI taxonomy): domain Eukaryota; kingdom Metazoa; phylum Chordata; class Mammalia; order Perissodactyla; family Equidae; genus Equus; species Equus quagga. The sequence continues at coordinate 85,246,826 of NC_060280.1, read as the reverse complement.
CAGCTTTTGTCTGTCTCAGTAAGTCTTTATTTCTCCCCCACTTTTGAAGGATCATTTTGCTTGACACAATTCTAGTTGGGTGCTTTTTCTTTCAACACCTTAACTATTTCACATTTCACAAGACTCTTCCTGCTTGCATGGATTCTGAAAAGAAAACTGATTTCATTCTTATCCTTGTTTCTCTATAACTAAGGTTTTCTCTCCCTAGCCTCTTTCAAGATGTTCTCTTTGTCTTTGGTTTTTCTCCAGTTTGAATATGATATTTCTAGGCATGCATTTTTGGTTTTTATCTTGTTTGGTGATCTCTCAGCTTCCTGCGTCTGTGCTTTGGTGATTATCATTAATTTGGGAAAATCTCAGTCATCATTGCTTCACTTTTTTTTTCTGTTTCTTTCTATTCTTTTCTCCTTTGTGTATTCCTATTATGTGTATGTTACACCTTTTGTAATTGTCCCAAAGTTCCTGGATTCCTGTTCTTTCTTCTTCTTTTCATCTCTTTGCACTTCAGTCTGGAAGGTTCTGTTGACGTCTCCTCAAGCTCACTGCCTCTTCCCCGTACATTTCCACTGTATGGATGAGCCCCAAAGGAATTCTTCCTTTCTGTTTTCTTGTTTATCTGCCTTTTACTTCTTGCATTTCTCAGTTGGTTCTTTCTTAGAGTTTCCATCTCTGCTTGTATTATCTGTTCTTGCACGTTATCCACTATTTCCATTAGAGCCCTGGACATATTAATCACGGTTGCTTTACATTTCTGGTCTGATAATTCCAACATTTCTGCTACATCTGTATCAGGTTCTTGTGCTTGTCCTGTGTCTTCAAGCTGTGTTTGTAAGTCCTTTAGAATGCCTTTAGGTTTTGTTGAATGCTGGACATGGTGTACTGTGAGGAAGGGATGGAGGTAAACAGGCCTTTAAGCGTGAGCTTTTGTTTATCTCACTAGAGCTTAGTCTATTGGTTTTGGTTTTCAGAGGCTAAAATATTCTCCGGTATCCTTGCTGTTGTCTCCTGTGTCATCTCTGGGTTCTGTAGAGGCTTCTTAAATAAGGTTTGAAACATGCAGTTCTTCCAGTGTATTCCACTGTTATCACACAGGAGTCTTCCTGATGTAGTGGTGTGTTGTGGGTGGAGCAGACATGTTCTATAGTCCCTTGATTTGGTCTCAGTATTTTAATGAGCCTGTGTCCCAGGCTGTGACCGTCTTTGGTATAATAAGAAAGATATATGATCTTTGTCCCTGGTTCCTAGCAAAGATCCGCAAGCCCTTGGACCTTCTGAATGATAAGGGTGATAGGAGCATCTTCTGTCCTAATGAGGTGACTGTTTCCAGGCCCCTAGAGAGCTTCAGGATGGGGGCTGATCACTAGGAAGACCAAGGTTTGATCAGGGGCCTAGCACTTTCAGCCCAGCCCCCCACCTCTGGGGAGAGGAGAGGGGCTGGAGACTGAGTTAATCACCGACAGGCAATGGTTTAATCAGTCATACCTACATAAGGAAACTCCATGAAAACCCCTAAACCTCGGGGTTTAGAGGGATTCTGAGTTGCTAAACACAGCCAGGTGCTGGGAGGCTGTTGTATCTGGAGGGTGTGATGGAAGCTCCCTGCTTCCCCCTGCCCGCCTTGCCTGTGCATCCTTTCCAATTGGCTGTTCCTGAGTTGTATCTTTTACAATAAACTGGTAGTAATAAGTGAAGTGCGTTTCTTAGTTCTGATAGTTAGTCTAGCCAATTAACAAACATGAGAGCTTGTCCAGGGAACCTCCGTGTTTGGAGTCAGCCATCCAGGAATCTGTGTAGCCTGGACCCCACATTTGTAGCTGGCATCTGACATGGGGGCATCTTGTGGGACTGAGTCCTTAAACTGTGGAGTCTGATGTTGACTCTGGTTAGTTAGTGTTAGAATTGAATTGTAGGCCACCTAGTTGGTGTTAGAGAGTTGGAGAAGTGGTGTTGGAAAATGCACCACATATTTGTTTAAGGAGGAAAAAATAACCTGTGAACCTCACAAGTGTTTCTGAATCCCCTCTAACCCTCAACTTAGGTCCGGCAGAAAGGGTGGAGGGGACTCAGCTGGCTGTTTCCCTTCCCGCACGCCGGTTAGGCGCTGGTGAAATCCCAGTCTGTTCGGTTCTGGTGGAACAGTCTTTCGGGGACAGGCCTTGTTAAGAAGAACAGATACTGTGGGCATATTTCAAAATGGCTGTTTTTCTGTCTCTCTTTCCAATTTTGGAGACAGCGGTTTGCCCTGTGACCTCAATTCTTTGAGAGATTTAAGAGGAGTCATTGATTTTGATAGCTTTTTTCTGGCGAGGATGGGAATGTCACCTTCTAAGCTCCTTACGTGCTGGATGAGAACCCAGAGGTCTCTGACTCCAGTTTGTAATGTTCGTGATGTGTTGGGGACAACCCTGTATTCTTCTTGAGCAGAGAAAACCCTTCTTCCCTCCCATGTGTCTCCTTTACTTTCACCCAGAACACTTCACTTCTGACACTTCTGGTCACCAAATGTGTGAGAGTTTTTCCCCATGACAAGCAATTCCCCGTGACACCAGCTGGGTGTCCTACAACTTAACTCCATCCTAACATTATCTACCTTGAGAGAGCGTCAGATCCACAGCTTACGGGCTCAGTCCCACGAGACTGTTCCCACCCCAGTTCACATGCCAATCACATGTACTAGGTCCCCAGCTTCCTCACAACTTCTTTCTCACTTGGCTACAAATCACATGTTCCCACAGCTGTCTCCTTAGATTTGATTAAGTTGCTAGAGTGGCTCACAGAACTCAGGGAAACACTTCCTGACATTTACCAGTTTACTCGTGCATATGATTAAAGATACAGATGAACAGGCAGATGAAGAGATATGTAGGGTGAGGTCGGGGCCAGGGTGTTCCTGTTGGGGTGCAGCACCCTCGTGGTACATGGATGTGTTCACCAACCTGGAAACTCTCCGAATCCTCACGTAGGCATGATCAATTATTAACTCCATTTCCAGCCCCTCTCCTCTCCCTGGAGGATGAGGGCAGAGTTGAAAATTCCAAGCTTCTAATCATGGCTTGTTCTTTCTGTTGACTGGCCCCCATCCAGGAGCCCAACCAGAGTCTCCTCATTAGGACAAAAGATGCTCCTCCTGCTCTTATCACTTAGGAATTTACAAGGGTTTTAGGAGCCCTGTGTCAGGAGCCTGGGGCAGAGACTAATATATTTTTTCTATTATCTGACTGCTGACAACTTTAAAGCCTTCCCCTCCTGCTTCCCCTTGTGCCCCACATTTGTACATGGTACTAAGGCGGCCTGACTGCTCACTCCTTTGGTCCTGGCAAGAGATTCAGTCGACGAAAGCCCCCACTGTGTGTAAACTCAGCCTAGCCCACCCCCTCACCTCCGTAAAAACCCAGGCAGGCTCCTCTCCTGCTCTTTCAGGGCACTTCCCCCCTGCTTGAGAGGCCTGCCCGCCCTCCCCTGAGACTGTCACGGAAGGAACAAGCCCTTTCGTACATTCCTGGTAGGTGTGTTAGTCTCCACTACTCAACCAAACCTTGGGTTGGGTCCAGGGGTCCACCTGGCCCTGCAGGTTATAGAAAGGTAATATAGTACATGTATTCTAATACACTTTGCCTATTCTCTCCATAAATCCTCCAGATCTTTTCCTATCAGTACCCTTTGTTTTTAAAAAGTACACATGATGATGAATTTATGTAACCCATTCTTTCTAAATAGACACTTGGTTTGTTACCAATTTTTGCTGCCAAAACCATGAATGAAAACTCAGATTGCGGTGACAGGGCAAATAAACATATACAAATTATGTTCTTTTCCAACCTGAATTACTTCTTAAAATTTTTATCATCAAATATATTCAGAAAAGAATGTGCAAAATGTTCTGTGGTAAGCTTTAGTGATAACAATATAAAGATCCTTGGAATCGTCAAGATTCATAAATGGCCTGTGGGCAGTGGTGAGTCCCCTGACGTGCCTGGCCCTGACTCACCTCTGACCCGCCCTGAAGGTGACCACTGTCTTGACCTTTCGAAATTCTTCACAGCTTTACCATCTATTATTTTTCACTAAGCAGTGTTCTTTCAGTTTTACCTCCTTTGACTTTTCCACAAATGAGTATTAATGGAATTGCATTGACAAGACTTTCCCGTGGTTTCTTTGCCTCAGTATTCACACGTGCTGGCGTCGGAGGCCTGGGGCCTGCCCTGGGGCTGTGGGGTTCAAACCTCCCACGAGAGCCAGGCGCGCGGAGCCCACGGGACCCGTTGAAGACCCCAGTGAGCAGGGACCGGGGTGGCGGCGGGAGGATGTCTGCACGCTGGTGATAGTCAAAGATCAAACGGAGCCAGGCTCATTGTGACGTATGGTGAGGTCCCTTTGAAGTGTCTGTGTGCGTGAGGAAGGGTCACAGTTCTGGGCGTGGCCTCGGGGCCTCGTGGTTCAATGCAGCGTCCTTGCAGGGGACAGGTTCTGGCCCGCGGCCAAGGCAAGGTCGGCTCAAAGACTTGCCCCCTGCCTGCTGTCACTCAGGCACGAGGGGGCGGGGCCTTGTGAACTGTCCAATCAGGGGAGTCGCCGGAAACGTACGTGGGGGCGACACTCGGATAACGGCGTGGACGGTGTGGACTGTGTGCTGGTCCGTGGTCGCTCCGGTCGCGTAGCTGGTCGCCCGTTGCTGCCTTCAGAAGCCTCAGGTGGCTCTGCCGCGTACTCTGTCGCTGTGACCTGCACTGGCCGCGGTAGTCGGAGGGTGACCGGCTGGGGACCCCAGAAACCGGAAAATGGTGAGTGTGCGGGCCGGGTGGCGGGGGACAGAGCGGAGGGCCGGTCGGAACGGCGGTGGCGGCTTGGGCTCCCGGCGGTCAGCTCCGGGGCTGCGGCCGAGGGGGCGGAGGCGCGGCACGCAGCCGGGACCCCTGTCCTCGCCGTCACCGCGCCGCCTCTCCCTACACGGTGCGGGGCCCGCGGGAGGGTCCGCAGGACGGTTGGGCCTGGGTCCCCGGGGTCCATGCGCGGAGGGGCTGCGGTCTGTGGGGTCCCCAGGGCCTCCTTTCTCCTCGGAGGGGACCCGTTTTCTCCTGAGTTTTCTAAATGTTTGGGGAGCAGAGTCTTAAATCCGCAAACCTCCCTAGCTCTTCCCAGGAGTGACAATAAATCCCTGAATTTCCAGATCTTTCCCCGCATTCCCGAACGCCATCTTCTCCTCTCCGGTTCACAGCAGCGTTATTAACTGTTTGTTCTCCGTGGTGCATTTCAGACTGCGCATTATGTTGATTATCATTCATCCACAGAGCCCTGGATGGCTCTGTCTAACGGTTTGATTTATTTATTTTTCTTGTCTGTGGTTATTTTACGTGAGAGGAGGGTAGAGAATAACCACCTGGAACCACGATGTGTGAAATCCTGTGCCTCCCCCGGGATCTTTCTGGGCACTGGCATCTTAGGGGAAGCCCTTGGGTGCAGGTTTCTGTGTGATCTGTCCTGTCAGAACGGCCCCTCCCTCAGTTTGTGACTTTATTCACTTTCTTTAAGTCTCAGTTTTCTAATAAGTGTATTTAACCCATAGATCTTGAGAGAGATAATAAAATATTTCCAAAGAAAACAAAGAGATGATTTTCAGGAAAAAGAAAACATTCCATTGTTACATCCCATTTATTAGAATGTTTGTTTGCTTTTTTCTTCCCATGAGCAGGCGTAGTGACCTCTGAGCGCTGTCCTTTTCTTCTGGGCGATTTCAGATATTGGGGCTTAGCCTGCCACCTAGAAGTATCTTCGGTTATGGTTCTTTTCCAAACAATTTCTTGCCCTGGAAATAATTATTAACAGACGAGTTTACTTTCTGAAGGGAGTAGATATTTGTGGATTTTGTTCTTGAGCTAGAAAAATGCCTTATAATTTTTTTCCATCTTTAGTCATAAGCGCTGAATTTGAATGATTTTGAACGATTGTTCTACCACTGGGTTTGTCACTTTTAAAATATCAATGGTGTTCCAGAGCCACTCCAGTGAGGAGCAGAGACCTATGGTCAGTATTTCTAAGCTGCGGCCCCCTTGGACCTGCAGAGGGAAGGACTTGAAGGCCCAGCTGTCCTTCCTGGGGAGCCTCCCCCTGCAGGTGTCCTACTGCTCACACCCCCATGGAAGGAGCCTTTGTCCTGAGAGGAGCTGCAGAGCCCTGGAAAGCTGGGGGTGCAGGTGCTCGTGGGGTGGGGAGTGACACCCTTTCTGAGTTGTGGTTCCTTAAGCCTGGACATTTTAATGGTATGTCTGAGTTCTGCACCCACACTGTAGGTGCACTGAGTGTAATCTGTGCACATTGAGAAAGTCTGTGAAGATCACGTGTTCCATCCTGTGAACAAAGGGTTCATGAATTTGGAGTTCCTGTGGGTCAGAAGCTTAAACTGAATCTGGCTGAGAGTTTCCTCACTTGTGAGGATGGGAGCCTGTGGGAGGCAGTGCCTCCATGCTCACAGGAGAGGGGGAGGGTGTGTGGGGCTCCCAGAGTCCATTCCTGTGGCTGCTCAGGTGCCCTCCCCTCCCTCACCAGGGACTGGTCCACTCTAAGGGCTGTATCCCAACGGGGGGAGTCTCGATGAAAAGCTTGTGAATGTGGGTTTTCCTTCTGTACTATGGGGAAGCAGGCTGTTTATTTCACCTGATTTTAGTATTTGCATTTCTTTCCTTGTATCCATTTTTATATCGTAGCTTTTTTTTTTTTTAAGATTTTTTAATTTTTCCTTTTTCTCCCAAATCCCCCCAGTATGTAATTGTATATTTTAGTTGTGGGTCCTTCTAGTTGTGGCATGTGGGACGCCGCCTCAAGCGGTGCCATGTCCACGCCCAGGATTCGAACTGGCAAAACCCTGGGCTGCCAATGCAGAGCACGCGAACTTAACCACTGGGCCACGGGACCGGCCCCAACATATTGCAGCTTTTAACTTTAGTTTTCCTTTGCAGTTTGTGGTATTATTTCCTGTGTGAGTGTGTAAGATTTTTAGTTCCTGGGCTTTAAAAATGTAAGTTGATTGAAAGATACAATGGACTTAAGTTTAAGGCAAGAAATTCTGGAACCAACCAGAATATTTGTTCCTTTTAGACAAGAGATCCTCAAGATATTAGATGCGTGTTTTTGAGCTCTCAGGTGGATTTTACATTTTTAGGTCAGTTTTTCTATGTGCATGTCCCCAGAGAGCTTTGACATTTTAAATGCTATAGTATTGTTAAGGCGTAAGATAAATGAATTCCTGTTTTAATTGATAGGAGGAAAACTACTCAAAACTTACATAAATCTTTGAAAATCTTAAAGCATTTCATGGGTTAGACCCAAATTCCTCCTGCGTTATAATGTGTTGCTTACTCCTGAAATATCCCCCGCAGTGAGAGAGAAGGAGAAACTACGATGCTGCTTGTGATTTTAGTTAGAAAGAAATTGGAAGTTTTTCATTTCATGTGGTTTAAACTCTTACAAGCATTAGTGTTTGAAGGATTAAATCTTAGAATGGTTTCCTATGTAGAAAAGTGAAAATTTAATAAGTTTAAAATTAAAATTTTAAAAGCAGAAGTAAATTAAAAATAAAAGCTATTAAATAGAAAAATATGGTTTGTAGAAATTCCTCAGTTTATTTTAAATAACGATGCATGTGAAAGTTAGCAAAAATTGGTCAGATAAGAGAGTCTACAGTGGACTCCCTGCCGGAACCTCCCAGTCCCTCCAGGGCTCGAGCTTCAGCCTCCTTCAGAGAACCAGTATGGACCGTTTCCTGAGCCTCCTGTCAGCATTGCTTTATATAAATGAAGCACTTGAGAATGCATATTTTTCTTACCCACTTTGTCCTTGTAGTGAGCAGTGAGACTCCACATTTTGGGTGACTGCTCACAGCCTAAACCTCACCCACCCTCTTCCCTTGTGCCCCCACCTGGACAAGCTGAGGAGAAGCCTGGGTATTCTCTCCTCTAGAGCAGGCAGGAGATTCCCACCACCCCAGCCCCTGCCTGTGTGCAGAGCTCTTGCCCCGCCCCCCCCCCAGGCCCAGTGAACCCCCAAGCCAAGCTCCATTCCTTGCTTTCTCAGCCCTGTCAGAGCTGCTTGCAAAGCTGGCCCGGCCCTCCCCTCCGACCTGTGTTACATGAGTCCTAAGCCTTTTCCTACCCTGTGTGTGTGCGTGCCACCCAGCATCAGTCTCAGCAAGGGAACCACCCCTCTGCAGGTGACCATAACAGTTGGCACCCTGAGCACCATGTCCAGACATGACCCCACCCGTGGGTCTGTCTTCTCTTTCTCTGACTTGCTCCTCTGCTCTGCTGCCTGGTGGCGGCATGCACTGTGGGCTGCTGCCTGCTGGGGAGCTCGTGCTGTGAGGTGCGCTGCCCCGTGTTGCATTGTTGACACACCAACCTCAGGTTGGCAGCTTTGAGAATTGCTAGGCATTTGAGAGCAGGACTATGGGATTGAGGCCCTTCTTAAATAGACCCTGGGTCAATATCTTTGTCAGGATTTATCTGTGTCAGAGTGAAGCTGTGACAGAGAGGCTATGTTGGCCCCAGTGTCTAGGGCACAGGTGGGAGAGGGGAAGTAGACCCTGTGTAGGAGGTGGGCCCATTGGGTAGTAGCTCCTGAAAGAGCAGTTATTTAAAGATATTCTCTATCTTTAGGAAGTGGGGGGGCCGGGTGCAACCATAGGTGGTGGGCTGAGTCCACACTCCTAATACCAGAGGGCTCCCCAGGCCCCTTCAGTACCTCTGCTACTGCCCCTGCCTCTACTGCCACAAAGATCCTGACCCTCGGGGTTATAGGGGACAACACCCTTGGCACCCCTGTGGCACAGGAAAAGCATTAGTTCAAATCCTACTTAAGCCCAGAGTCCTTAAACTTTATAAGACAATGAATCGTCATGGGGGAGGCCCCACCCCTGACGGCAGTGATTTGAGGCTCTCTGGAGGAAAAGATTCAGGAATACCAGGGTGAACAGGACATTCCCCCCTCTGAAGTATATCCAGTGACCAGAAAACAAAACAGGGAAAGATAAGAGGGAGGGAACAAAAGAAAAAATACTGAAACAGGTCCAAAATTTGGCCCAATTGGACATCTAAAATATACTAAGAGAATTTACATTCCAGAAAAGATGAAAAATAAATAAAATTTTAAAAAGGAAAAGATATGGAAGGGTGCTGCTCGGCTTTAGGCCTCTACAACACAGATTCTGAATTAATGTGACCATCTGCTGTAGTGCAGTAATTCACAAACCTTCATACAAATAATCGATACTAGGGTTCAGATTACAGTTGTACCTGGAGAGCCCACTAAATTTAAGCACGGTACCCCCAATAATCTTAGGGGAGTTAATGAATATAATATAGAGGACAGATAGCTATGTTTCACCTTAACCATGAGAGAACTATGGTCTTGCTAAATTCTCCAGGGTCATAGCACCCATTGTCTTAAAATATCCCATAGTGAGCTGGGAAGGTCCCAACCAATGAATTACACATTAAATTTTAATTTAGTCTTTGGCATTTTCAAATTATAGTGATAAAATGGGACCCCACAGACCTTCCTCCCCAGTTAAATTACTTAATATGGCCCAATGTAAATTAAACAAGGCCCTGAAGCGTTGAAAACCATCGTACAACACTTACTTAATGAAGAAGTGATTATCCTCCTTGCTGCTTTTAACATCCAGATTTGGCCTGTTCTTCAGTCTGGAAGAATGAACGACACCTCACAGTGGATTGCCGCAACCTGGAGGCTGTGGTCACACCAGATAAGCCCCGTACCCAGTCTCCAACATCATGGAAATTACTGACTCCACCCAGTCAGCAACTGGTAAACATTCTGCTGTCACAGATTCGGCTAAGTCTGTTCTGTCCAGTCCTGTGCCACAGCCTCTCAGCTGCACTTGGCCTTCCCCTCTGAAGGGACGTGATGCCCCTTTACTGGGTTACCGTCAGGGAACCTCACCACCATTGCCAGTGCACACAGCCTCTGCAGGCAGGGTCTGAACTGCATCGCCCTTGCTCCCGGAGCACAGGTGTGACATGACATTAACGACATCCTCTTCTGAGGCTATTCAGGGCATAAAAATATTGATGAAGAGAGCTCATAAAAAGGGGACGGCCCATTACCATATATATAATGTGAGGCTGTGGTGCTTTGCTTAAATTCCTAAAAGTTATTTGGTAACCTGGGGCCTGCTCCTTCCTTAACACAGTGAAGAAATAACTGTTGTCCCTCTCAGCACCCACAACATTGTCTGTACTCTCCCCTTAGTGCCATCAGAAACTGTTTCACAGTAGAGGCTTCAGTGACCTCCCCCCTTGCCTCCTGAAGTTACCTGGGATGGCCTTAAGTTGTCCATAGGCTTCTGATGCAGTTAACTGCCCTAGGCCACACACAGACTGTGTGCCATTAGAGCTGTAATTATCACTGCTTACAGTGGTGTCCTAAAAATAGATAGCCCTGAGTATGTGACCCCTTACTAGGCTACCCATTGTGCTTTGGGACCTGTAAATAGCCCTCCACGAGCTCAGCTCAGCTACTGAGACTCCCTAGAGACACGATGGAGTCAAACCTCGGCCCTCTGGGATATCCTACCTGCAGGAGGGGGTGGCCTTCCCTGTCCTCAGTCCCTTGCCTGATGCCATGGTTTTGAAGGACGTCACCCCTTTCCTAGAACCCCAGGCTCCCTGGGGAGCTCCTTAGGACTCCCTGAGTGAAAAGCAATGGGAATTCATGGACTTCAAGGACAAGTCACCTCGTTCATACACGATGGAGCTCAGGCAGAGTTGCTGCTTTTATCCCTTAATCGAGGCATCCTGATAAAAGATGGAACCCAAAGTTCCACATAGCTGACCAGACATCAGGCAGTCATCCTAGCACCGACCAGCAGTTGGCTTCATCAGCATGTGTTGACAGACTCTTGGACGTTTCTCTTAAGAATTGCCCCTTGTGGTAAAAGAATTCTGGGAATCTCTTGCCTCACAGTTACCCACAATGTAAATCAAGGTAACACTTGTCTCCGCATGTACCAAGTCTGCAATACAAGGCCTCACAAGCACCCCTTATCCACATCGGAGCTGTAGACACTATGGAGAGTAAGCAGGGCACTCATTTCACTTCTCCAAATATACCATGCTGGGCTCTCGAAAAAGGCTTTCAATGGAAGAAGTTCTCCTCTCCTCCAAGTTTCAGGGTGCAGGCCTCAGACAGCATCACAATGGCTTCTTGAAATAGCTTCAAATCAGTTGAATGAAAGATGGCCTCTTCCACTCATCAGGGATGAATATTAATGCATCTGTCTTCATCTTTTGTTTTTTCCTAATAGACTTTACTTTTCTTTACAGCAGTTTTAGGTTTGCCGAAGACTTGATCAGAAAGTAGAGAGACTTCCCACGTAACTGCTCTGCCTCCACACAGTTTGCTCTGTATTTTATATTGCTGTCGTACGTTTGTTACATTTGATGCACGAAAGTTCATAGTTTATATTAGTGTTGACTCTGTGTTGTACAATCTCTGGGATTTGGCTAATGTGAAATGACATGTCTCCATCATTTCTGTATCCTATGGAACACTTGCACTGTCCTAAAAATCTCCTGTGCTCCCGTATTCCTTCACCCCTCCCTCCCACCCCAAATCCCTGGCAACCAGTGAGCTTTCAGTGTCTCATAGTTTTGTCCTTTCCAGAACTATGCTTGGAATCACACAGTGTGTAGCCATGTCATATTGGCTGCCTTCACTTAGCAATTTGATTTTAAAGTTTTTCCATGTCTTTTTGGCTTGATAACCTCATTTCCTTTTTATCACTGAATAATATTTCATTATATGGATATTCCAGTGATTATTTTTGCGTTCACCATTTCAGTTCATTTGGGGAAAGACGAAGGAGCGTGATTGCTGGATTGTATGGTAAAAATAGGTTTAGTTTTTAAGAAACTGCCCATCTTTCAAAGTAGGCATACCACTTTCCATCTCCACCGGCGATGAATGAGGGTTCCTTTTGCTCCACATCTTTGCCATTGTTTGTTGCTGTCAATGTTTTGAATTTTAGCCATTGTAATAAGTGACTAATAGTATCTCATTCTTCTTTTATTATTTGTTCCTTTTTTTCTATTGAGTTAATGATAGGTTACAATGTTGTGAAATTTCAGTTGTACATTAATGTTTGTCAGTCATGTTGTAGGTGCACCACTTCACCCTTTGTGCCCACCCCCCACCCCACCTTTCCCCTGGTATCCACTAAACTGTTTTTAGTCCATAATTTTAAATTCCTCATATGAGTGGAGTCATACACAGATTATCCTTCTCTCACTGGCTGATTTCACTTAACGTAATTCCCTCAAGGTCCATCCATGTTATTGCAAATGGAATGATTTTTCTTCTGTTTTACAGCTGAGTAGTATTCCATTGTATATATGTACCACATCTTCTTTATCCATTCATCTGTTGATGGGCACTTAGGTTGCTTCCATGTCTTGGCTATTGTAAATAATGCTGCAATGAACATTGGGTGCATAGGACTTTTGGGATTGCTGACTTCAAGCTCTTTGGATAAATACCCAGTAGTGGGATGGCTGGATCGTATGGTAGTTCTATTTTTAATTTTTTGAGGAATCTCCATACTGTTTTCCGTAGTGGCTGCACCAGTTTGCATTCCCACCTGCAGTGTATGAGGGTTCCTTTTTCTCCGCAACCTCTCCAACATTTGTTACTATTAGTTTTAGATATTTTTGTCATTCTAACGGGTGTAAGGTGATATCTTAGTGTAGTTTTGATTTGCATTTCCCTGATGATCAGCGATGATGAGCATCTTTTCAAGTGCCTATTGGCCATCCGTATATCTTCTTTGGAGAAATGTCTGTTCATGTCTCCAGCCCATTTTTTGATTGGGTTGTTTGATGTTTTGTTGTTGAGTTGTGAGAGTTCTTTATATATTATGGATATTAAGCCTTTGTCAGATATATGACTTGCAAATATTTTTTCCCAGTTAGTGGGTTGTTTTTTCGTTTCAATCCTGTTTTCCTTTGCCTTGAAGAAGCTCTTTAGTCTGATGAAGTCCCATTTGTTTATTCTTTCTATTGTTTCCCTTCTCTGAGAAGGCATGGTATCCGAAAAGATCCTTTTAATACTGATGTCAAAGAGTGTACTGCCTACGTTTTCTTCCAGAAGCCTTATGGTTTCAGGTCTCACCTTTAGGTCTTTAATCCATTTTGAGTTTATTTTGGTGAATGGTGAAAAAGAATGGTCAATTTTCATTCTTTTACATGTGGCTTTCCAGTTTTCCCAGCACCATTTGTTGAAAAGACTTTCTTTTCTCCATTGTATGCCCTCAGCTCCTTTGTCAAAGATAAGCTGTCCATAGATGTGTGGTTTTATTTCTGGGCTTTCAATTCTGTTCCATTGATCTGTGCACCTGTTTTTGTACCAGTACCATGCTGTTTTGATTACTGTAGCTTTGTAGTATGTTTTGAAGTGAGGGATTGTGATGCCTCCCATTTTGTTCTTTTTTTGTCAGGATTGCTTTAGCAATTCGGGGTCTTTTGTTGCCCCATATGAATTTTAGGATTCTTTGTTCTAATTCTATAAAGAATGTCATTTGGATTCTGATTGGGATGGTGTTGAATCTGTAGATTGCTTTAGGTAGAATAGACATTTTAACTATGTTTATTCTTCCAATCCATGTACATGGAATGTCTTTCCATCTCCTATGTCATCATCCAATTCTCTCAGAAAGGCCTTGTAATTTTCATTATATAGGTCCTTCATTTCCTTAGTTAAATTTACCCCAAGGTATTTTATTCTTTTTGTTGCGATTGTGAATGGTATTGTGTTCTTGAGTTCTTTTTCTGTGGGTTCATTACTGGAGTATAGAAAAGCTACTGATTTATGCAAATTGATTTTATACCCTGCAACTTTGCTGTAGTTGTTGATTACTTCTAAGAGTTTTCCAATGGATTCTTTGGGGTTTTCTATATATAAGATCATGTCGTCTGCAAACAGAGTTTCATTTCTTCCCTCCCTATTTGGATTGCTTTTATTCCTTTTTCTTGCCTGATTGCTCTGGCCAGGACCTCCAGTACTATGTTAAATAAGAGTGGTGATAGAGGGCATCCTTGTCTCGTTCCTGTTTTCAGGGGGATGGCGTTCAGTTTTTGCCCATTGAGTATGATGTTGGCTAGGGGTTTGTCATATATGGCCTTTATTATGTTGAGGTAATTTCCTTCTATGCCCATTTTCTTCAGAGTTTTTATCATAAATGGCTGTTGGATCTTGTCAAATGCCTTCTCTGCATCTATTGAGATGATCATGTGGTTTTTATTCCTCAGTTTGTTGATGTGGTGTATCATGTTGATTGATTTGTGGATGTTGAACCATCCCTGTGTCCCTGGTATGAATCCCACCTGATCATGATGTATGATCCTTTTGATGAGTTGCTGAATTCTGGTTGCCAAAATTTTGTTTAGAACTTTTGCCTCTATGTTCATCAGTGATATTGGCCTGTAGTTCTCTTTTTTTGTGGTGTCCTTGTCAGGTTTTGGTATCAGCGTGATGTTGGCCTCATAGAACGTGTTAGGAAGTGTTCCATCTTCCCTAATTTTTTGGAATAGCTTGAAAAGAATAGGTATTAAATCCTCTCTGAAAGTTTGGTAGAATTCCCCAGGAAGGCCATCTGGTCCTGGGGTTTTATTCTTTGGGATGTTTTTGATTACTGTTTCAATCTCTTTCCTTGTGATTGGTCTGTTCAAATTGTCTGCCTCTTCTTGAGTGACCTTTGGGAGATTGTAGGAGTCCAAGAATTTATCCATTTCCTCTAGGTTATCCATTCTGTTGGCATATAGTTTTTGTAGTATTCTCTTATAATCCGTTGTATTTCTGCAGAGTCTGTTGTTATTTCTCCTCGCTCATTTCTGATTTTGTTTGAGCTTTCTCCCTTTTTTTCTTTGTAAGTCTGGCTAGTGGTTTGTCAATTTTATTTATCTTCTTAAAAAACCAGCTCTTTGTTTCATTGATCCTTTCTACTGTCTTTTTCGTTTCAATAGTATTTATTTCTGCTCTGATTTTTATTATTTCTCTCCTTCTGCTGAGTTTGGGCTTCATTTGTTCTTTTTTCTCTAGTTCAGTTAGGTGTGCTTTAAGGTTGCTTATTTGGGATTTTTCTTGTTTGTTAAGATGTGCCTGTATTGCGATGAATTTTCCTCTTAATACAGCTTTTGCTGTATCCCATATGAGTTGGTATGGCATGTTATCATTTTCATTTGTTTCCAGGTATTTTTTTATTTCTTATTTAATTTCTTCAAGGATCCATTGCTTGTTCAGTAGTGTGTTGTTTAGTCTCCACATCTTTGTGCCTTTCTCAGCTTTTTTCTTGTAATTAATTTCTAGCCTTACAGCACTATGATCAGAGAAGATGCTTGTTATTATTTCAATTTTTTTAAATTTGTAGAGGCTTGCCTTGTTTCCCAACATATGGTCTATCCTTGAGAATGTTCCATGTGTATTCAGCTCTTTCAGGGTGAAGTGATCTATATATGTCTATTAAGTCCAATTGTTTTAGTTTTTCATTTAGCTCCACTATTTCCTTGTTGATTTTCTGTCTGGATGATCTGTCAATTGAGGTGAGTGGGGTGTTGAGGTCCCCTACTATTATTGTGTTGTTTTTAACATCTTCCTTTAGGTCTGTTCATAGTTGCTTTATGAATCTTGGTGCTCCTGTGTTGGGTGCATAGATATTTATAAGCGTTATTTCTTCTTGATGAAGTGTCCCTTTCATCATTATATATTGTCCCTCTGTGTCTCTCTTTACCTGTCTTATTTTGAAATCGACTTGGTCTGATATAAGAATTGCAACACCTGCCTTTTTTTTCCTTGCTATTAGCTTGAAGTATCGTCCTCCACCCCTTCACCCTGAGTCTGTGTTTGTCCTTGGGGCTGAGGTGTGTTTCCTGGAGGCAACAAATTGTTGGATCTTGTTCTTTAATCCATTTTGCCACTCTGTGTCTTTTTATTGGAGAGTTCAATCCGTTTACATTGAGGGTGAGTATTGATGCATGAGGGCTTAATGCTGTCATTCCGTCACTCGTTTTCTGGTTGTCCTGCGTTTCCTTTGTTTCTCGTCCTGTGTGTTTTAGCCTACCCATTGACTTCTGCAATTTCTTATGCTGGGTTTCTTAGATTTTTCTTATTTATGATTTGTGACTCTGTTCTCTACTTTATTTATGATGGTGAGATTATGTAATCAATTCTTTCCAAGTAGGCATTTGTTAGTAATTTTGGTGCGAAAATCTGTGAATTAAAACTCAGATTGCCACATCACAGAGCAAACAAATATAGTGAAATTATGTTCTTCCCTGAACTTAATTCTTTACATTTTTGTCATCAAATATATTTGGAAAAGAACATACAAAATGTTTTGTTGGAAGACTTAGTAAAAATAACAGTGTAAATATCTTTGTAATCATCATGGTTTGTAAGCGGGCCTTGGGCAGTGGTGAGTCTCCTGATGTCCCCATTCCTGACTCATCTCCAGCCTGCCTCCTAGGGGATCTCCGTCTTGACTCTAGTTATTCGTCATGCCTTTACCAGCTATTCTTTTCACTAAGCAGTGTTCTTTTAATTCTGCCTTCTTTGACCTTTCAATAAATGAGTGTTAATGAAATTGCATTCGAAAGGTTTTTTGGTTGGTTCTTTGCAACAGTGTGTTCCACACATTGTTGCATGCTAGTATCTGAGGCCAGGGACCGTGCAACTTACTCAGCTGTTCAGTGGTTAGCATGTTTGGGCTTTTTCAAGTTTAATTTTTACTCTTGTTACAAATAACAGCTCCTGGGCCTGACCCGGTGGCCGAGTGATTAAGTTTGCACTCTGTTTCGGAGGCCCAGGGTTTCGTAGGTTCAGATCCTGGGCATGGACATGGCACCACTCATTAGGCCATGCTGAGGCAGCATCCCACGTGCCCGTGCCACAACGAGAAGGACCCACAACTAAAATATACAACTATGTACTGGGGGATTTGGGGAGAAAAAGCAGGGGGAAAAAAAAAGATTGGCAACAGTTGTTAGCTCAGGGCTAGTCTTTAAAAAAAATACACAACTATGTACCGGGGGGCTTTGGGAGAAAAAGGAAAAATATAATCTTTAAAAATAAATAAAATTAAAAAATATAAATAAAAATACAGCTCCTATCATTCCTGTATCACTCTCTCAGTTCAAATACACAATAAATTCTCTGGATGTTGGAGGAAAATTGTTAAGCTGTAGATCGAGATCAAGTTGAAATTTACAGGAAATGGTAATGGAATGTATCATTTTGACGCTTCCTCCATTCGTGCCTAATTTATGCATTTGTTGACTACGGTTATCAACACTTGGGATTGTTAAATTGATTTTTGTCCTAATCAGTGTGAAATGTAATCTGCTTGACATTTTGCTTATTTCCTTATTACCAAGAAGGTGGACATTTTTCATATGTGGTCTTTCATCTCCTGTAAAATATGTTTTGGTTCTTCTGCCATTTGTTAGCTGTGTGTGTAGTCTTAGTCTGCACACTAGCCCTTTAATATTGCAGATATTTTTCTTCCACCTTGTTATTTGTCTTTATATATAAATATATACATAGTTTCAATATGTGTGAATTGGTCAGTCTCTTGCTTTAGGGCTTGCTCTTTTTTTACATGAGAAAATTCTCCCTGTTTTTGGATGAATGAAGCATTTACCTGTGACTTCTAAAAGTGTCCTAGTTTCACCTTTCACATTTAAATCTACAATGAATTGGCTATTGTCCATGGAATAGATGTGAATACGATGCATTTTTCCACTTAGGTAAGTTTGTCCCTGCCCTGCATTGAGGTATTCATGACATTTGCTCTGACCTTGACCAACTTTCCACATTAGTTACCGGCACATGGAAGACGCTTTTCCTTTCTGTTGGTCTGTTTGTTTTCCTCTCTGCTAATACTGTGCTGTCTGGAATACTATAGTTTGAAGATCTTGATTATATTAGGCAAGCCGCCACTTTGTTCTTCAGAAGACTTTGACCATTTTTTGATATCTGTTCCTCCTATTAGATTTGGAGGAGTAGTTTGTTTTGTTTTTCCCTTCTTCTCCCCAAAGCCCGCCTAGTACATAGTTGTGTATTCTAGTTGTAGGTCCTTCTGGTCGTGCTGTGTGGGATGCCACCTCAGCATGGCCTGATGAGCGGTGACATGTCTGTGCCCAGGAGCTGAACCAGCAAAACCCTAGGCGGCCGAAGCAGAGCGCGAACTTAACTGCTCAGTCTCCATGTGGCCCCTGGAGGAACAGTTTTTGTTGACTCCTAAACAGCTCATTTGGGGGATTGATAGGATTTTATGAAGATATATTTTGGGAGAGGTAACATCATGGTGACATGGAGTTCTTTCTAAGAACATGTGCCATATTTTCACTTATTTTATTCTCCTTTGATGTTATCCAATAAAAATTTTAAAATTTTTCCATTAGGTTGATCAAATAATTACTCATTAGTCTTGTTTAGTGCCTAATTAAATTTCTTCTGGAGGAAACCACAAGCAGGCTTCCAGACGTCCTCTCCTAGTGTGCTAACGTAGGATGGGCTCAGTCCCTCTAAGCTACAAGTGGTGACAACACACGTGAAATATTGTCTTCCAGGGAAGCTTGTAAGAGACTCAGTGCCCGGAGTGGTTGGGGGCACAGATCATACAGGCACCCTCTGCCAAGCATGACCAAAGTTTAGATTTTCAAAATAAAAACAAGAAAACATGTGTACCATTTTCTTTGTGTAAACAGTTTAGGCACACTGAGTTACTCTTTATCAGTTAGGTTGGTGGGGTCCCTGATAAATCCCCTTCCCAAATATCAACGAAGGACAAACATTGTGAGCAGGCATTCCTAAGGATCAGCAGTCTCAGGCCTGCTTGTGTTCACTCTCTTCTGCACGGTAGGTAGTAGGACATTGTTATTAGCAAGCGCTACAGATCCACTGTAGAAAGAGTAATTAGAGCCACGCCAAGCAGCTCACTGTACTCCATGGGCCCGCCAAGAAGTCGGGATTTCCTGTTCCGTTCATTAACCAAATGAGTCAACTCCACCATTGGAATTACTGTGTGGAAGCCTTTTCTCTATCCCCTACATGTGGACATCAGTGGGTTAATGATCTTTTTCAGAGTCTAGCATGTAGGGGAATTAGGTGGCTGAGGGATTCCTATGCCCAGAGGTTGGGCTGTCATGTCCCTGTGCACCACACAAGGGCACAGAAATGAGAGAAGTGGGAGTTGGCCACTAGAGTGGCTGGTTGAGAAGCACTGCCTCCTGAAATTGGAGAAGGAAAGTTTTATGTTCTTTTAGAGGAAACTGCTGCTGAACCCTTTATGTGTTTCATGTGATGGGAACCTTCACCATCAAACCATTGTGGCCTTCAGTGAACTCACTTGCAAACTGCAACTCTTATCTGGTTCCTCAAGGTCAGCAAGGCCCAGGGTCCACCGTTAACAGTTTTGCTGGAAGCTCTGTGGCTTTTTATCATCTCAGTATATGTGTGCATATATGCTAAACATCGGTGAGAAGCAGCTCTGAGGCCCATGGGTATAGAGACTTTTGTGGAGGTCTGAGTTGGCATGCCTTTTTTCCCATGCCTGAACTCTTTTTTATGGTAATCTAATTTTTATTTACTTATAAATCATTAGTTATTTCTTCTTTCTTTCTTGAGATGACATTATGTAAATTTTAGATATACATCATTATATTTCAGCTTTTATATAGACTACATCTTGTTCACCACCAAAAGTCTAATTGCCATCCATCACCATACAGATTTGCCCCCTTACCCCTTTCAGCCTCCCTCATCCCCCTAACTTCTGAATAGCTTCCTGGCCTTATGAAATGGGACAGAGATAAAAAGGAATAACTGAACCTGTGACATATATTTTTATGGACAAGTTAAAATTAATAGTTCTCCACAAGAATATTTTCATTCAGCCAACTGCATGACTACTTCTGATGGAGTACTTCAGGGTAACGTGTCCAGCTGGTCCTAGTTATAAGTTGGATTTCCACAGGCCTCCTGGCATCTCATGTTTGGTGATGGGAATAGAAGAGAAAGCTTCCAGTTCTTCACTGTGTTTTGTTCATTAGCACTTCATGCATCGTAGAGTGCTGTGCTGCATGGAGTGCTGCATGGTATGGTGGGTAATAAGGAAGGAGGTGGAAGAGTTTTTCTCACAAGGAATTGATGGTCTTAAAATGGAAATATTTTTTTCATTTCTATAGCAATTCTCTCATTCCTCCCACTTGCTCTGGACCCTACCATTACAGAATAAGATTTGAAGTGATCATAGTAAAAATATAATTTCCACATGTTCATGCTGCTATTAAATTTATGAGTAAATGATTATATAGAGTAAGAACTCTGGTGACCAAGTCATAGAATACATATTTTGAGATCACAGAATGATATGTGAACTTCTTATGAATTGTCTGTAGAGTCCCAGTACTGTCAGTCTCACCCATCTTCCTGTGTACGGATGTGGTATGTTTTAGGACTCAGTGGTCTTTGAGGATGTGGCTGTGAACTTCACCCTGGAGGAGTGGGCTTTACTGGATCCTTCACAGAAGAAGCTCTACAGAGATGTGATGCGGGAAACCTTAAAGAACCTGGCCTCAGTAGGTGAGGACGAAAACTTCCCTTCACTTAGAGAGCAAATGTTTCTTGCCTGTCAGCATTATTCTGTGATTTGGAATGAGAAAAGGGAACAGTTTGGTAAATAAATCAGGCATGGTCAGAGCTCCTTATGGAACTGTAATATAATTCTTCCGTAATTTACTGATTTTTCTGCGTCTGCATTTTAGGGAAAAAATGGGAAGACTGTAACATCGAAGATCAGTATAAAAACCAGGGAAGAACACTGAGGTGAGTTGCATGCAAAATGGAAAGCAATGTCACACAAGGGGATCTTCACATGTCATGAAAATTTAAAAACAAGCATGCACAAAACAGCCCAGCATGAAATTTATTCATTTTTAGAAAATTTTTACCAAAAACATTTTTTGTGGTTTTTTGGCTTTTTTTTTTGGCAGGGAAAGATTCACCCTGAGCTAACATCTGTTGCCAGTCTTCCTCTTTCCTTTTTTTTGCCCCCTTCCGCAAGCCCCAGTGTATAGTTTTATGTCATAGTTGTAAGTCCTTCTAGTTCTTCTATGTGGTATGCTTCCGTGACTGGGAAACAAACCCAGGCCACCAAAGTGGTGAGAGCGCCAAACTTTAACCACTAGGCCATCAGGGCTGGCTCAGGTATTTCCTAATTGTAACTGATGTTCAGTGTTTCCAAACTAGTTCACTTGGAAACAGTATCAGAAACTCCATGTATAGAATATCACTGTTTTGATAAAACCTTGCAGCACAGGCAGTATATTCACTTTCAAACAATTCAGACAGGGCAGAAAACCTACACTTTCTCTAGAAATGCTAAAAATAGAATTCTGATATGTGCTAATAAATATAAAATCATTAATAAAGAAATCATTAATAAGGTACTCCTGATTTTTTTTTTTTACAGGAGTCGTATGGTAAGGAAACCCTGTGAAAGTAAAGAGGGTAGTCAATGTGGAGAAAACATAAGCCGTATTTCGAATCTCAATCTAAACAAGAAAACGTCTACCAAAGTAAAAACATGGGAGTGCAGTGCTTGTGGGAAAGTCTTCATGAGTCACTCATCCCTTAAGAGGCACATGAGATGTCACACTGCGCCCAAACCATACAAGTATCAGGAATATGGAAAGAAGCCTTATAAATGTAAGCAGTGTGGGAAAGCCTTCAGTTATCTCCAGCCTTATCAAAAACATGAAAGAAATCACAGTGTGGAGAAAAGCTATAAATGTAAGGAATGTGGGAAATCCTTTAGATATCGCCAGTCTGTTCGCAAACATGAGCGGACTCACACTGGAGAGAAACCCTATCAGTGTAAACAATGTGGAAAAGCCTTTAGATATCATCAAACCTTTCAAACACATGAGAGGACTCACACAGGAGAGAAACCCTATGAATGTAAACAATGCGGTAAAGCCCTCAGTTGTCCCAGTTCCTTTCGAAGTCATGAAAGGACTCACACTGGAGAAAAACCTTATGAATGTAAAAAGTGTAGTAAAGCCTTCAGTTGTCCCAGTTCTCTTCGAAAACATGAAAGAACTCATACTGGAGAGAAACCCTATGACTGCAAGGAATGTGGGAAAGCCTTCATTTCTCTTGGAAGCTTTCAGAGACACATGATAACACATACTGGAGTTGGACCATATAAATGTAAGGAATGTGGGAAAGCGTTCAATTGTCCAAGTTCATATAGAATACATGAAAGGTCTCACACTGGAGAAAAACCCTATGAATGCAAACAGTGTGGGAGAGCCTTTAGTTGTTCCAGTTCCTTTCGAACACATGAAAGAACTCACACTGGAGAGAAACCCTATCAATGTAAGGAATGTGGAAAAGCGTTCCACTGGCTCACCACTTTTCAAGTCCATGTGAGAACTCACACTGGAGAGAAACCCTATATATGTAAGCAATGTGGTAAAGCCCTCAGTTGTCCCACTTCCTTTCGAAGACATGAAAGAACTCACAGTGCAGAGAAACCCTATGAATGTAAACAATGTGGGAAAACCTTCAGTTCTGCTCTAGGCTTGCAGATACATGAAAGAACTCACACTGGAGAGAAACCCTATAAATGTGAGGAATGTGGGAAAGCATTTGTTTCTCTCACAAGCTTTCGAAGACACATGATGACACACACAGGAGATGGACCTTATAAATGTAAGGAATGTGGTAAAGCCTTCAATTGTCCCAGTTCATTTCGAATACACGAAAGGACTCACACTGGAGAGAAACCTTATGAATGTAAAATATGTGGTAAAGCTTTCAGTTGTTCCAGTTATGTTCAAGTACATGAAAGAACTCACACTGGAGAGAAACCCTATGAATGTAAGGAATGTGGAAAAGCCTTCATTTATCGCACAACTTTTAGAGGACACATGAGAGTGCACACTGGAGAGAAACCGTATAAGTGTAAAGACTGTGGGAAAGCCTTCAGTCGACCAAGTTCATTTAGAAGCCATGAAAGAATTCACACTGGAGAGAAGCTTCTTGAATGTAAGCATTGTGGGAAAGCTTTCAATTGGCCCACATCCTTACATAAACATGTCATGAGAATGCACACTGGATAGATAATTTATAACTGATAAATACAGGAAAGTTTTCAATCTTAACAAATATATTCAAAATCATGTGAAAACTCCACTGGAGAGAAATGCTATAAGATGTAAGTAATATGGGAAAGCCTGATGCAAATTAATTTGCATATAATACTCCAGAGAATTCACAACATGAAAGAAATGTTTTTAAAGTTAAAAATATATTTATCAGTGGCTCATTCTGAAACTCAGTCCCTGGACTGTGGATTCTACTTGTTACTTTTGCAGATGAACATTGAGTTGAGACAATTCTGTAAGTATTCTTTAAGCAATAGTATATAAGCTTAGTAGATAGTGTTTTTCCTTAAATCAGCTCATAAAATTTTTGTCTTTCTGTTCTGAAGTCTGTTGGATCCATGGGTGAACTGAAATACAATTGTAATATGCCAATAGAGTTAATGTTTTATATAATTTTTAAATTGTTCTGCAAGGGCCACGGAATCAAATGACAGTTTGGTATTTGTTGGGATTTTCCTATTGGCCTCATCTTGCAGATACTGGATACTCCTTACCCATTATAAATATTCTTCCTTTCTTATGGGAAAAACTTTTTGTTGGAAGAGCTTTCTTCCATTTTCCTTGATTGATAAATAGTTGGCATAAATTTCTAAGTGTGCAAAGTTTTCATAGAGCATAATCTCACTGGAATTACTATTTACATCATTTTCCCTCCACTCTTCGTCATTTTTCTGACTGTGATTTGGATAATAGACTTTACATTAAGAAAAGAGATCTTTATTGACATCAACTTCAAACTTAGGAAGCAACCCTAAAATGTTTACAAGGCTAATTATTTTAGATTTAAATTCATAGCTACAGTATCTTTGCACCAAAGGAACACTTTTTTACCCATCAGTGCATTAAAATCCTGCTACATTACTCTGATGTCACCATTTAGAGTATCTTTTTCCCATAATACAATGAGTGATTATGTGATAGCCCTAAAGTCAACTGTGCTATTATTGTCCCTCCAATAACATTCAGCTCTTGCTCTGTGACTGTCCCGGACACCAGAAATACAACAGCGAACATGAGCGATGTGGTCACTGCTCTCAGTGCTTCAAGTGTGTAAGATGAAATAGAATTGTCACTTTTCTAGTTGCCTTTCTAAGTGTTTACATTTAAACTGTCATTCATTTTTGTATTGACATATGTGATAGACCAGTAAGCCTTTATATTTTCCAAGAAAGAAAATAAACATGTAATGAGACACTAAAATGTAGAATTGGAGAGGGCTCTCCTGGAATGTTGTGTCAACATGGGTGATGTGACCCACATTTTCTAGAGCCTGTTCTTTATCTGGCTCACTGTTAGAATTCACTGGTAGCTTCACTTGTGTGACTTTTGAAAGGCAGTGAAGGCCTTAGTCTTTGAACCACAGTGCAGAGACAGACAGATGCACAGGAGTTTCACACACCTTCTTTCAGCCCATTTTCCAGATTCTTTGCCCTGCCAGTCAAGGGTGTCCTCATACCACCACCAACTATGTGACTTGTTTTCTCAGAGCTGTAGGTTTCTACAGACAGCTGCACAAGATCCACAGCAAGATCTGACACAGGTTGGATTTTCCTGCAAGCCCTCATGTGTCCACCAGGCAACAAATGTAGACTGTGGTGGTTGAGAATGTTCTCTGGAACTCTATGCCCCTTTCTCTAGACTGTATTTGTATAAGGTCTGATTTGTATAGTAAACATCTCGTTCTGTTAATCCTGTAGTGACTGTGTATTCTTGGCTCCGCCCAGACAGCTGCAGTGGTGCCGTCAGAGGAGCCACATGGGCGTCTGTTCTCCGCTGCCCTGTGCAGCGACTGCTCTGACCCAGTCCCTCCATGTGAGAATTAGCACCTTTCTCCTATCGGGCAGATTGTGGGTGTTTCCGATTACTCAGAGCCAAACATGATTCCTCAGCACATTTTTAGTTGTTTGATTGTATGTGATGTAAAAAACAATGTTCGATTTTTTGTCAAACGAATGCTTCTGTAGGTGTATACTTAGAAATGTTTTATCGATTGTTCTGGACAACTTGTATACTAACAAATACTATCTTTCCCATTTCCCAATAGGGTAAATTAAAACATCCCTTGCAATTGTAGATATTTAGGTCAACTTTGTGATTTTTGTCGTTAATCATTATACATTTTGAATCAGTATTACCATGTGGTATTTTTTCCTCAGGCAAGTTTTATTTTTTATTCTATGGTTTAATTTTTATTGAAACTAATTTCCATTTGTTCTTAATTAAAAACTTAAATCATTGTTTTGTTAGTGCCTTCTTGCCAAAAACCAGGATCACACTCATATTCAAAGAGAGGGGTGTAATGAATCATCGTAATAAAGATGATCACAAACTATAAATGATAATGGGCTGGATCAGTGAGAGGGTACCCAGCAGATCTTCCTACATAATTTATTTTAGGCTTATGTTATGTGCTGAGGCTGGGACCAAGTAAGCAGAATGTCTCTATGTATTGTATACTGTGAAGAGGTGAACTTAATTCTATCTTTGGTAATGTAATAGTTCTTATCTAAACACTGAAATATTTCCTGTTGTATATGGGGACACTGTTTTCTGTAAAGTACCTCAGTTAAAATATATAAAGTCACTTGCTCCTTAGCAAATTTTGTAATACTTTTTTTTTTTTCTCCCCAGAGCCCTGGTACATAGCTGCATATCCTAGTTGTAGGTCATTCTAGTTCTATGTGGGATGCTGCGTCAGCGTGGCTTGATGAGCGGTGTAGGTCCGCACCCAGGATCCAAACCGGTAGCCCAGGGTTTCGCTGAAGCAGATGCAAGAACTTGGCCATGGAGCCAGCCTAAAACTATGCTCTTGACGCTAATTTTTCCACATTCCTCTTCTACCAGGCACTGTGCCCTCAAAATATACAAATTTTAGCACAAATAATCAAGGCATTATACACTCTGTAGAGGCATGAAACAAGTTCTTGCAGTCCTGATGCTTATATTTTTGTGGGAAGAGAGAAATGATTATAAACGGCACAAGTTCAGTTTATAAGATAGAAAATAGGGCTTTAAAGGGAAGTAAACAATGACATGAGGTAATAGGCTGGAAGTGTGTGTGTCTGTTTTCTCTGTGGAGGGTTGGGGCCTCAGTGAGTGAGGTGTCGTCATTGATCATTTTCATTTTCACCGTCTAATACATCTTAAACACTGTTGGAGGAACTGCTCAGGCACAGATGTAAACACTGGGGAGCAATACAGACAGTCCCACATTCCTGGGATTAATGGTGATAGTTCCCCTTAAAGATAAAGGCATAGACGTGGTTGATCTTAATTTTTGCCATGATTAAATGGTTTACTGCATGTGGTAGTAATGCACAAGTTTGAACATGGGTTTTCTGAGACTTGAGAGTTTCCGTTTTCACTGTTTATGGTGTGTATGTTCACATTTAACATTTGAAAAGACTTTAAATTGCCTTTTGTATTTTCATTATGATTTTGCTGGTACATGTTCTGAGTGACATGATATGTACCCCATGAAACCATGGAGTTCTTTCATGTTTGAGGAAGGGTGCTGATCATCTGCACATTTGTAGCCCATCATGGGTTTCCTGTGAGGAGAGTGATATCTGTGCAAGATCAGTGTGATTTCCTGGATGAAACACCAAAAAGAGCTATGGATGTTTAGAGGATAATGATCCAAGGAATAATTGAAGTGAGCTATAGACAGACACATAGTATCATTTCGAGTAATATCCTCATTTTCAGTGGAAAAGAAAGTATGTTTGACTTCCTCAAAATAGGAAGGTTTTTTTTGTTTGTTTTGGGGTTTTGTGGGGGGGTTGTGAGGAAGATTGGCCCTGAGCTAACGTCTGTGCCCATCTTTCTCTATTTTATGTGGGATGCCACCACAGCATGGCTTGATGAGCAGTGCAAGGTCCACACCCAGGATCCGAACCTGTAAACCCCAGGCCTCCAAAGTGGAGAGCGTGAACTTAACCACTACACCACCAGGCTGGCCCTGGAACAAAATGGGAAGTTTTTAATACCTTTTGTAAGGAAAACTGGAAGCTTTTTGTTGCAATGATCCACAAAGTTACAAAGCCCGTTTTGCTGTTCATAGTTATTTCCATATTCTTAGACTTCCAGCATATAAGGGGTGGGGGAAATTATCAGCTTTGTGTTTTATTAAAGAGCAAAGGAAATCCAAACTTCCTCCATATTTTCAGTGCTAATTTGTTTCTTTGCATGGTATAGATCACACGATTTCCTAGTTATTTCTCAGTTGTCCCATGGCTCCCCCAATCATTCCTCCCATCTTACAAATGAAAGTGGAGCACAGGGAGAACAGGGTCCTACCAGACTCCTATAGCTCACAGTGATGGAATCTCAGTTTTAAAGGCCTGGTGTGTGCCACCACCTCTGCTGGGCACTGTCAGAAGAACACTGCAAAGTTTGTGTCATTGTGCACTTTTACAAATATGGCACCAAAGCTTACAAACAGGGCCTATGTGGCAACGTGGTGTTCTATTTATGTTACATTCCAGAAAAGGCAGAGGCCAAAATAGGGACCTAGAACAGATCAGTACGAAGGGCACCACCAGAGTGCTGCTCTGGGGTGATGAAATGCTCCCCATCTTTTGGTGGTAGTACACATTTGTGAGAACGCATAGCTACCCTTAAAATAGTATGTCTATATGTCCAGAATAACAGAAAACAACAGAGACACGTCCACATGGTAAGAGAATGTTAAACTCTCTTAAACCTTGATTTTTACATGTGCAGCACTTCTTTTCACCATCTTGGGATCCTTCTGGAGAGAACTGGAGAGGAAGGACTCCATCTCCAACAGGCCTTTCATGCAATTTCATCTCAATTTAGGAAACACCCTCTAGGGCTGCACCTGCCCTCTGCCTGTACACATGACTGGAGAGAAGTGAGAGGACTCCCAGAATCTGTCCTTGACTTTAAATCAGATCCCTTGGTCAGATCTTTGGGAATGCTGGGGTCTGACACATAAAGACATATCCCACAGTTCCTAAGAGGCACCTGCCCGGGAACAGCCTATTTCATGGGCCCAAGCATGATGTTTTCCAGGGCCCTCTTGAGGCTATTTCTAGCTCTAAGTCTCCTCTGAAGCCTACTCTCTTCTGCTAGGTGAAAAGCATCTTTAGAAAGCCACATCTGTCCCACTCAAAAATTTCTCTGCAGTACCACCAGGTAGCTGTGAGCTGAGAGGGCAGAAGAAACAGTGGCAGGAATCATATTTGGGGACACATGCCCCTCAGCATCAGCAGTCCCCACTATCACAATTGTCAGCTCCACTTACAGATTACAGTGGTCCTCCCTTTTCCGCAAGGGATACGTTCTAAGGCTATGGATGCCCGAAACCGACAGAACTGAACCCTATCTGTACTGTTTTTTCCTATAAATACTTGAGATGCCACAACAAACTAGCACAAATTTCTTTTTCCTTCACAATTTCACAGAAGATTCGTTCTTAACCATAGATACTAGAAACCTCAGCATATGATTTTTTTCATTACTTATAAGTTGAGAACTTTTCATATTTTCACTTAAAGCACTTCATGGCTTCTCTTTGGCATATCCAAATGGCCAGCATCACTGTTCTTGCCCTTCGGGGCCATTTTTAAGTAAAATAAGGGTTACTTGAACACAAGCACTGTGCTACCGCGACAGTCAAGCTGATAACCACGATGGCTGCTAAGTGACTAGCGGGCGGGTAGCATCTATGGTGTGGATACACTGGACAAAGGGAAGATTCATGTCCCAGGTGGGATGGAGCAAGATGGTTCAAGGTTTCATCATGCTACTCGGAACAGTGCACAATTTAAAACTTGCAGATTGTTTATTTCTGGAATTTTCCATTGTTTTCAGACCACAATTGGCCTCAGGTAACTGAACCCTTGGAAAGCAAAACCATAGATAAAGGGGGACTACTGTACTAACAAAATCGACTGACTCTGGATGAGGCAACAAATAACAGGCACTCCATCAGTCTCTCCCTCCCCGCAGCCCTATACCCCAGAGGCTTCATCAGCCTTCTCTTCTGTCTCCCTCAGTCTCTAACCACTCATGCTGGCCACCAATTGCCCAGAACATTCCGGTGCAAGAAACTATGCTCCTTAGCCTGGTGCTGTACACAGAACAGCCACCGCTGGTCACAGACTCAGCCCTTCTGGAGATGAGGACTCACAGGCCCTGAGCTGAAGACCTGCAGCCAGCTGCCCATTCTGCCTTGATCATGGAGGCAGCGCCCTTCAGGCTCATTTCACCTCAGAGGCCTCTTCATGGAAAAGACGATAGTACTTGCAGGGCAGAGCAAAATATGGGCCTTCTGGCATATTCCACCAACAGAAGGGTTTTCCCCATCCTCAGTTTGATGCAAGATTCTGGAGAAGGTCACCCTTTTCCTAGACCCATTGGCCCCTTGGGGAGCTTTTTGGGATCACGAGTGAGCAGGAGAGTTCATGTACTTTATGGCCAGTAGGCTACAAGTGCTCCTGAGGGAGTCCACTGGAGAGCTGCTGCTTTCTATCCCTAAAAAAGCCATCCCTGTTCACAGATAGGACCCAAGCATTCACATCGTTAGTCAAACTCCAGGCAACTATTCTAGCACTAGAGGATGTCCTAGCCAACACTCAAGCTCATTTGCACATTTTTTGCGGCATTTTAGGCCATTGCTAATGGTCTAACTGTCTGGTCCCACCAATACCAACAAAAACAACTTCTTACCCAAGGGCACACCCTTAGCAATAAAGAACTCATAATATCTTGCCTCACAGTTACCCAAATATAAATCAAGGTCACACAAATCTCTGCACCTATTAAACCTCAAACTTCAGAGGCTCATTTAAAAATGCTCAAGCTGATAAATTGACTCAAGTTTCTGGGACACATATCTACACCTCAGATCTGATGCTCTAACCTTGGCCCAGTGGGCCCATAAAATATGAAACCATTGAGAGGCTTCTGCCCTGACGGTCTAGACAGAATGCCAGGAAGCTCCTTCTGCCTTGGCCAGCTGCCTAATGCACGTTATTCCACACTTGAAAAGAAATGCCACTGGCAATAAAATTGATGGGCTTACTTCCCAGATTGAGGGTGGGGTCCCTATAGCTGATGGCAAATAGGCTTTATGGGATCCTCCATCCCCTCTGCAGGGGCTACTCACTGTGCCAAGATCATCATAGATACTTGTACAAGTGTATATATTACTCGCCTATGCCACCAGGCATGCAATTTCAGAAGCCAAAATGCAAGAACTCACCAAGATACTCCTTCTCGCCTTCAATGTCCTGACATTTTTGTTGTGGTCAATTCATAAAGTATGCAACAGTGGGCTCTTAAAAAATGGCGTACAGTGGAACTTTTACCTCTTACGAGCCCAAGTTAAAGCCTTCATAGAATGCCAGAATGGCCTACTTATCCCAACCATGCTAACGTTACAAAATTGGTGCATGGTCTTCCAAATTGTTCTTGCTCCTGTTAGAGGCATTAGACTCAACTCGCAGCCTTTAGTGCACATTACTTTGTTGTGATCATCAGGCTTACTGGCACCTTAGTAGTAGAGGCCTTCCTATCTCTGACGTTGTCAAGATGGTCACTCCCATGGGCTTTTGGTTTACTATAACAGTGCCCCACTAGCCACCACGCTTACAGCCCATCCTGTGTACCCTGGGTGTCAATATTTCACTTTGGGAACCCACCTTCCAAACACCTTCTGGCCCATCTCAAATGTGCTATTTTCCTACTGATTACACTCCCTTGTCACTAGCACTGCCCTATGCACATACGATGTCATTCAACTCATATCACTGATGCCAATCAAATGTCCAAAACACTCTAAACACATGCAGCAGACAGCTAATATTTTAGATGCTTTCCATGAAGGAAATCTCTCCCTGGCAGCCATGGGAGCTGATGAATACTTGGTTTTGGACTATTTATTGGCCACCCAGGGAGAGTTCTGTTCCCTTAAAAAGAGGCTGATTGCTGCATGTGGGTAGACAACACTAGCAAGGTGCCACCAATAAGTCAACAAAACAACAAAATGGACAAATCTTTAGCTAGGTTGACCTAGAGAAAAAGGAAGAAGACTCAAATATGTTGAATCAGAAAGAAGGAGGGGGGCATTATTTCAAACATTACAGAAATAAAGATTATAAAGGAATACAATGAACAATCATATGACAACAAATTGGAACACTTACATCAAATGGGAAAATTCCTAGAAAGACAAAACCTACCAAAACTAACTCAAGAAGAAAGAGAAATTCCCCAACACAAAGAAGAGATAATATCAACTGTTCACAAAAACTTGCAAAAAGATAGAACAGGGACAACACTAAGGCCAATGTTTACTCTTATTCCAAAACCATACAAAAATAACACAAGAAATTTCAGACCAAATCTGAAATCTGTTACAGGTATATAGGCAAATATATCCTCAACAAACACGAGTAAAATTAATCCAGTGGCATATGAAAAGAATCATACATGGGGCTGGGTTGGCACAGCAGTTAAGTGTGCACGTTCTGCTTCGTCAGCCCAGGGTTTGCTCGGATCCTGGGTGCGGACATGGCACCGCTTGGCACACCATGCTGTGGCAGGCGTCCCACATATAAAGTAGAGGAAGATGGGCATGGATGTTAGCTCAGGGCCAGCCTTCCTCAGCAAAAAGAGGAGGATTGGCAGCAGTTAGCTCAGAGCTAATCTTCCTCAAAAAAAAAAAAAAAAAGAATTATACACCATGATCAAGTGGGACTTGTTCTACCTGCAAGGTTGGGTTAACATCCCAAAATCAATTAATGTAGTGCATCAGATCAATAGAGTAAAGAGTCAAATGGCACAATTATCTCAGTAGTCTCAGAGAAAGTATTTGGGGAAATGACACCATTTCATGATAAAAACGGGATCTGGAATAGAAGGAAATTTCCTCAAACTGATAATGAGCATCTATGAAAACCCATGTCTAATATTATATTTAATGGTGAAAGACTATATGCTCCCTCCCCTAAAAGGTCAGAAATAATGTAAGGATGTCTGCTCTTGCTACTTCTACTCAACAACATATGGGAGGTTTTAGCCAAAACAAGTAGACAAGAAAAGGAAATAAAATGCATGCAGATTGAATAGTAAGAAGTAACACTCTGTACTCACAGTTGACATATCTAGTATATAGAAAACCCTAAGGAATCCACTAAAAAAAGCCTTAGAATGCCTTTTAATAAAGTTCAGTAAGATTGTAGGAGAGAAGATCAATATAAAACATCAACTGTATTTCTATAGACTTGCAATAAAGGCCATATATAACAAACCTACAGCCAACATCGTAGTCAATGGGGAAAAACTGAAGCCCATCCCTCTGAGAATAGGAACAAGACAAAGATGCTCACTATCACCACTCTTTTTTTTTTTTGAAGATTAGCCCTGAGCTAACATCTGCTGCCAATCCTCCTCTTTTTGCTGAGGAAGATTTCCCCTGAGCTAACATCCATCCCCATCTTCCTTCACTTTATATGTGGGACACCTGACACAGCATGGCTTGCCAAGCAGCACCATGTCCACACCCGGAATCTGAACTGGTGAACCCCAGGCCGCCAAAGTGGAACATGCAAACTTAACCACTGTGCCACCGGGCCAGCACCTATCATCATTCTTATTCAACATATACTGGAGGTTTTGGCCAGGGCAATTAGGCAAGAGAAAGGAATAAAGGGAATCCAAATGGGGAGTGAAGAAGTGAAACTCTTTGTTTACAGATGGCATGATCTTATATAGAGAAAACCCTAAAGAATCCATTGGGAAACTATGAGAAATAATTAGCAACTACAGTAAAGCTGCAGGGTAGAAAATCAACTTACAGGGGCTGGCCCGGTGGCACAGTACTTAAGTTCGTACCTTTTGCTTCAGCAGCCTGGGTTTCACCAGTTGGGCTCTGAGTGCGGACCTATGCACCACTAGTTAAGCCATGCTGTGGCAGGCATCCCACATATAAAGCAGAGGAAGATCGGCATGGATATTAGCTCAGGGCCAGTCTCCCTCAGCAAAAAGAGGAGGATTGGCAGCAGATGTTAGCTCAGAGCTAATCTTCCTCAAAAAAAAAAAATCAGCTTACAAAACTCAGTTGCATTTCTATACTCTAATAAAGAACTTACAGAAAGAGAACTCAAGAATACAATTCCATTCACAATTGCAACAAAAAGAATAAAATATCAGGGAATAAATTTAACCAAGGAGGTGAAGGACTTAGATAATGAAAACTACAAGACATTATTGAAAGAAATAGATGATGAGTTAAAGAGATTCCGTACACATGGATTGGAAGAATAAACATAGTTATGAGTGATGTCAGCAGCATGGCAGAGTGAACTTGCCCGGGACTCTCTCTCCTCCAACATACAACAAAAAGTAGCAACCATATTCCAACAGAAAATACACTTACAGCACAAAAGTCCTTGGAGAGACAGGCAGCCACATGATGGAGGGCGGAGAGGCTGGAGCCCCGCTTGGAGGAGCTGGAACGGGGTAAGAGAGAACTTTGTTCCCTCCCCTAAAGACTGGGATCACTGCCATGGGTTAGGGAAGGAGTCCGGGAGGGGTTGTGTGTCCACAGGATCACCCACAACTCCCTAGGGCCCTTGCACCCTAGAGGGAAGTCCTCTAACAGGCAAAAGCTTTCATGTGGGATGACCTCATCAAGCCAAGACCCCAGGAGACCAGATAGCAAGAGCTGATTGGGAAACTGGGGACTGCCATGCTAGAGAAAATGCACGCTCCACCCTCACTGGGCTGTGCCATCTCAGCTGAAGGCAGAGAGCTCAGAATATGCCGCTCTCGACCCCCACCCAGTGGCGATAGGCTGTAATTGCAACCAAATAATAGAATGAGAAAGTCCCTACCTTCCAACATCAGGCACTACATCAAATTTCCAGACCAGAGAGAAAACGATGAAGTACCCAGAATTCAGTCCTGAGGAGAGAGAACTATGTAAACTAAACAACAATGAATTCAAAATAGCTATCAAAAAACTCAGTGGGGTAAAAGAGAATATAGAGAAATAATTCAACAAGTTCAGGAGCTACTTCACAAAAGAGATTGAAACTATAAAGAAGAGTCAATCAGAAATATTAGACATGAAAGACACAATGAAAGAGATAAAACAAAATACAGATTCCCTGAATGCTCGTGTGAACACCATAGAGGAGCGAATCAGCATAATCGAAGATAGACACGTTGAATTGCTCCACACAGAGGAGGAGATAGAACTGAGACCCAAAAGAAATGAAGAAAATCTCCAAGAAATATCCAACTCAATGAGGAAATGCAACATAAGAATTATAGGTATTTAAGAGGGAGAATGGAGCAGAAAGCATGTTCAAAGAAATAATAGCAGAGTACTTCCCAAATCTAGGGAATGAAAGGGAAATGTGTGTGGAGGAAGCTTCCAGACTGACTAGATTTGTCAATGTAAAAAGACCTACTACAAGGCATACAGTAGTAAAACTGGCAAAAATGAATGACAAAGAATACTCGGCAGCAAGGCAGAAGAAAATAACCTACAAAGGAACCCCATCAGACTCCCAGCAGATTGCTCTGCAGAAACCTTACAGGCTAGGAGAGAATGGAATGACATATTCAAAACTTTAAAAGATAAAAATCTTCAGCCAAGAATACTCTATCCAGCAAAAATATCCTTCAGATATGAGGGAGAAATTAAATTTTTCCCAAACAGACAAAAGCTAAGGGACTTCGTCGCCATGAGACCCCCCACTACAAGAAATCCTCAAGAAGGCCCTCATACCTGAAAAAAAGGAAAAAAGGGAGAAAGGGGTCACAAAACAGAGGAAGGAGACAAATAGGTAGACAGAATCAGAATAAGATAGCAAATATTCAATGATAGCATTAGGCTAAAGGTAAGGAAAACACCAAAAACAAAGACAATCTTGTCACTTTAACCACAAACTCACAACACAAGTTGGAATAAGATATGAGAAAAATAACTTAGGAGGGGAAAAGGAAAGGGACTGAATCAGTTTAGACTAAGGAAATAAGAGGCCATCAGAAAATGGACTATGTTATGCACCAGATTCTGAATAGAGAC
The DNA here is from genome assembly GCF_021613505.1 of Equus quagga. Classification (NCBI taxonomy): domain Eukaryota; kingdom Metazoa; phylum Chordata; class Mammalia; order Perissodactyla; family Equidae; genus Equus; species Equus quagga. The sequence continues at coordinate 85,211,525 of NC_060280.1, read as the reverse complement.
TTCAAGGTAGCCACTAAACTAAAAAGCAGGACAGACACACAAAAAATAAATAAGGAAAAAACAAAGAAACACATCATTAAAAAACTACATAATTCAATGGGTAGAACAAAACACACAGGATGAGAAACAAAGGAAATGCAGGAAAACCAGAAAATGAGTGATATAATGACAGCATTAAGCCCTCATACATCAATAATCACCCTCAATGTAAAGGAATTGAATTCTTCAATTAAAAGACACAGAGTAGCAAGATGGATTAAAGAACAAGATCCAACAATTTGTTGCCTCCAGGAAACACATCTCAGCTCCAGTGACAAACACAGGTTCAGAGTGAAGGGGTGGAAGACAATACTCCAAGCTAATGGCAAACAAAAGAAAGCAGATATTGCAATACTTATATCAGACAAAGAAGATTTCAAGATAAGGAAGGTAAAGAGAGACAAAGAGGGGCAATATATAATGACCAAAGGGACACTCCATCAAGAAGAAATAATGCTTAGGGATTTATACCAGGGACACAGGGATGGTTCAACATCCGCAAGTCAA